>NW_027117469.1:0-292209 GCF_038497645.1 Lipomyces chichibuensis | reverse complement strand
GTTCCATTTGTAATTTATATTTTAATTAAGTTGATGTTTTATGAAGCTACGAAGATAAAAAATGGCATCACCATTTAAGGCGAAGAGAGGTTACAATATATCAGCATCACGTGATTACACTTTGCCTAAAGAGGTAGGGGTGTAGCTTTAGTAACCCAGAGGGGTGTAGCTTTAGTAACCGGGGGGTGTAGCTTTATCCTGGGCCTTAATTTAATGCTGAGATTTTCTAAGCGATTGCTCATTTATAAATTGAAAAGGTTGTTTGTACTATATCTGTACCCTTCAACTTACTGAACCACTCGATTTCTAGACTTGCCACCAGCAATACATTAAATTAAACGAAAAAGATTCACAGGTGACGTATACCAATAATTAAACATAATGTGACGGCTGTCCATATACTATAAATCGATAGTTCTCCGTCATTTCCTCTGCCGCACCCAAACGTAGGTTAAGCCCATTTGCCAAGCAAAGCCATTATGCCAGCGCCAGTCAATAGAGAGACAAGCATAAGAGTCAACTGAGTGCTGTTTTTCGTCCTGTGCGGGTTGAAGAGGAAGTCTCTGGCCAGCAGCTCTACGAGACCGGTGTAAATCAGAATACCGGCTGATGTTGAATCAAGGACGCCGGAGACTATGTTAGCAGTGTAGGAGCCGCTGGAGTAAGTTGTCCGGACGCCAAGACCGACCGCAATGGCGATAGGAGTTGTTAACCCATAGGCAGCGCACAATACCCAGGGAAGGTACCGATATTTTGTTGGAAATGGAATTGCACTCATTCTGGCACCGATACCTAGACCTTCAAAAGACTGGTGGAATACAATAACTGGATACAACGTTGAAAACTCGCTTCCGACAACACCGAGGTTCAGGCCAATGATTACGGAGTGAACAATGACTCCAAATTCAAGGATAAGAAACGTCGCAATTTGCTCTCTGAAGAGATGTGCCTTGACGCTCTCTTTAAGGGCTTCGACGTCAGTAACTGTCTTCTCCTGGGCCGAGGCAGAAGTAGAAAGGACTCTATCATCACTGAGATTCCGGTCACCGGTGTGAAGCTTTTGATGTGGCTGCGGGCCAGATTCTCCGTTCCCGGGGCTGGCTACCGTGTGGTCGACCATAAGGTCTTCGACATTCATATCAGTGTGCGAAAACCCGTATTTGAGCTCGACATATCTCTCGGCCGAAAAATCCAACAGAAAGATAAAAATGATAGAGACCAAAGCAATCGCAGGCGGCCATGAGTAGCTAGCCCATTCACCTGTCATTCCAACACAAGTCTGCGGTCCTATCTCCGAATAAGCTGGGTCCAGAAGATGAATAAAAGCTGTGGCGACAATGACCCCAGCGCCAAAATAGCGAGCGAACAAATATACATGCAGCGGCATCTTTAACATCCGCACGCGGGCGGCAGCAACAGGGAAAACCGTAGTGAAGGTGGACACCACCAGTATTACGAAAACAGCAGAAATTCGTGCACCCAAGTGACCGTTGTAGTCGTTCGGTGATGCATTGATATAGCAGACAACTTGGGCCGGGTCTGCGGTGTCAAGGTTGACATTGGTGGGATCAAATGTGCTCGACATGGCTATCCTACTACTGCGGAAGTATCGTCAGATTCGAATATGTACCATGAAATGCATGCTTGACACTCTTCTTGTCACTATATATCAAGGGCGGTGGAGGCACGAGCCCAGGTATTTTGTAGGGAGTGGTCTACCTTGGTGGTTACAGGTTCCTCACAAACTGGGAGCTATCGAGAACCTTGGCGGCAGTAGTACAGCATTCGTCGATGAAATTCCGCGCAAATTACGCCGCAGTCGAAATATTCGTTGTGATACGAAGACTATAGGACAAACGGATAGGGTCCTAGCTGCAGCACCAAACGGGCCTACTCACGCAAATTAACGCCAGCTGGATAGCTCAGCCAGCGTCAGTCAGTGTAATAGCATACTCCTAACAGATGAAGATTCCACGATAAGATCACCACAAAGAGGCATTCGCCGCTCTTATTCGTTCGTTCTATGTAGTCAGGTCGTTGAATTACTGTTGGTAATCTAACCGGCATCGCCGTCTTAAGTGCGATAGCGCCGTTGTCGAAAATTGGCAAGCCATCACTCCGTAGATATTATAAACGCACTAAAAAAATAGTTCATAACAGCTACGTGCCTAGACACGTGCCTGACATAAAGCTTCACTCCGCTGTCAACAGACAATGCGATTAAGACCAGTTCGCAAGAAACGAGCCGCACAGCTGAGGCTCACGCATGCCGACTTGGAAAAGGGTTATTGTTGCAATCTGCAATGGGACAGAAACTACTGGACAATGTCAGATATATCGCTCAAGGATACTGACAACCGCTCCCCGGAATAAACTAGCAAATGAGCCAGCTCCGGAATTAAGAAATTAGATTGTGGCATGGGTGGAAGACATATCAGCGTTATACGACTCATATGTGACCCTGGAAACAGAATGAATCGTTACTTTGCGTAGGTCATAAAGATGTTAGTCCCGGCGCCTATGACTTTAATTTACTGTCTGACAAGTTGGAGCTTGCCAAAGTATCTACATATTTCGGACTTGAGTTTGACTTGCATTTCTGTATATTTATGCTGGAAATCTAGGGTTTTAAGACAAACAAGACCTGGATTGGTGGGAATAAAACACGTTGGAGGACGTGCTGTCGAACTGTCTTAGGATTCTATGGATCCTGTTCTTAGTTTTGTCAACGATATTACTCGAGAGGCAAATTTTGCAAGAGTTGGGTTTGTTTGCTTCAAGTAGATCTCGTGCTATGGGATATCTAAGGCCATCAGGGTTTAGGGTATCAAACCAAATTCCACGTTTTGCCCACAAGCTTGCCTCAAAAGGGTTAGGCATGTGGCAAGCACCATGTACAGACCAGCAAGACGGCCGGGTTTATGACTCTTCCTTTATTAAAGTATATATTCTCTCACTCTTTCAGATTCACTTTCTTTCCTCAATCTGTTGGTAAGGATGTCCTCGGATCCTATGCCTCTAGGGCATGATTTGCGCAAATACTTCCTGTTCGACTCCAAATACACTAATCTGAATCATGGTCAGTAAGCTACTCTTACTTTCTCTACCATTATGATAGGCTCAATAAAATTATATTGGAACAGCATCGTTTGGAACATATCCCGCTTCTGTTCGTGATCACTTGCGTAAGCAGCAAGATGAAGCCGAAGCTCAACCAGACAGGTACTTACGCTACACGTACCCAGAGCTGCTCGATAAATCCCGTGCTGCTGTTGCCGAAATCCTTTGTGCTCCAGTTAATGAATGCGTTTTCGTCACTAATGCAACAACGGGAGTAAACACTGTTCTTCGAAATTTGGTTTACGGTCCGATGGATGTGATTATCTATTTTGATACCATATATGCAGCTTGTGAGAAAACTATTCTGAGTGTCTGTGAGACGACACCCGCGAGATGTCGAAAGGTAGAATATCAATTTATGGTTCATTCGCATAGAGCTATCGTGCAGAAATTCAAGGAAGTTGTCCAAGAGACCAAAAGGCAAGGATTGGTTCCAAAGATAGCTATCTTTGACACCATTGTCAGTCTACCGGGCGTGCGGTTTCCTTTTGAAATGCTTGTGCAGGTTTGCAAAGCCGACGGTGTGCTCAGTCTTATAGACGGTGCACATGGCATTGGACATATTCCGCTGAACCTGAAGCAATTGGATGCCGATTTTTTCACAAGTAATTGCTACAAGTATGCGCATGATACACCATCACGATTGTTAATTAATTTTGAGACCAGACTGAAGTTCTAATTGGATAATAGGTGGCTATTTACTCCCCGCGGTAGTGCTGTCCTTCACGTTCCAGTGCGCAACCAGGAGCTCATAAGAACCACATATCCAACTTCTCATGGCTTCCACCCAATTGCAAATCAGAACAGATATAACGCTCTCCCTGCTTCAGGGCCAGTTAAGACGCGGTTCGAAGCCCTTTTTCAATTGGTCCCTGCTGCAGATTTATCCCCTTACACGTGTATTCCTTCCGCCTTAGCCTTCCGAAGGGAAGTATGCGGGGGCGAAGAAAGAATTTTGCAATATATACGATCTATTGTCTCTCAAGGCGCGAGCGCTGTGGCCTCTATACTTGGCACAGAAGTTATGGCTACAGATGCATCATCTTCTAAAGACGAACTGCGAACGTGCGCACTCGCGAACGTGCGCCTCCCGCTATCCATTGGGACAGCTCTTGATGCGGATGTCGATGTTGATCAAGTCGGCAAGGTATGCGGTTGGATGCAGAAAACGATGGTAGACGAGTTTCATACTTTCCTGCCTGTTTTCTTGTACTACGATCATTTGTGGGCCAGATTCAGCGGTCAGGTGTATCTCGAGGTGAGCGATTTTGAGTGGGGCGGTAAGTTATTGGAAGGATTGTGTGAGGCCGTCAAGAACAATAAAGGGCGAAGGCTCGAGGATATGGATATATGTGAATTAAAGAAGACATTGAGCATGTAGTGGAAGTTATAGCGCTTGGAAGTCAGCAAACTGGAACCGTGAGTTCCGGCCGAAAGAGAAAATGGAGGCTGAATCATTTCTGCGACTGAGCAGTGTGTCTTAGGCGATGGTTTGGCACAAACCTTGCCAGTTTAGCTCAAACGCCGAATCCGTTAATGACAAGGAGACAATAAATAGGTCTAAAGCTGCTCCGAATGCATTATCTGACCATATCCGCCATCGGCCCTCCACCATGGCAACGTGCACTCACTCAAACTAGCCCGTATTTCGTAGTTGCCGGAATCTTCTGTACTTCATTTTATATCTGAGTTCCTGGATGAATAAACCCCAAGGAACAGGCAGTGCACACTTATAAGAAGTCCCCAAACCCTGAAAAAATCAAGCGTGAGGCACGCCAAGCCAGCCCGCCAAGAATACCACCATAAAATACAGGGACGCGTAATAGAAAGTTTCCCCCTCAACTATCGTATAACTGTATAAGTTCCATGGGAGCAAATGAGTAGGTACACATATTCCGGCTAAAGGAATTGCGCAAATTCATATGAGGTGGGTCAGAAATTTTCTATGGGGCAAAATGTTCAACAGCATAATAAAAGAGAGCGCTACGCAATCGATCTAGTGATATAAGCATTTGAACGCTTGAACATGTGCTTTTCCTTCGTGACACCGGTCGCAGAACTTCAACTATTCAATAGTAAAATCAGCAGATCCGTGCCTCAGCTGCAATGTTCGTGTCTCCACAGTTCAATGCTTTAAGGATATTTTTCACGATGAGGTTAAGCCCATGAGCCAAACAGCTCATAAAGCTCTCGCGACCTTGAAATCGTACGTCATCAACTATTCTTTCAGGTCACTCCTAGATTTTTAACGAAGGCGCCATTGGTAGTGGCATTATCTGCGGTAACAGTAATCAATTTTTTGTGGCTCCAACTCTTTCAGCATTCAGTATACCATCTGGGTCATGTTGTCGGACTATGGACATTCATCAGTTCCCCAACCTCTAGTACTCTGGATCTATATTCAAATGCACCTATCAACAATGCCTAATTGGTCAAACGGTTGCGATCTGGTTCTGGCTAGCCCAAACATATAGGGAAAGTGCAATTGTATGACAAATTCTACTAGTCCTTGCTTCAATCTTGCACGGTAGGCCAAACTCTGATCGATTCTTAGTGCCTTGCGAGAGCTAAATGGCAAGTCCACACCAGGAAAAGTGGGATGCTCAATGATTGCGAATGCGAATGCGAATGCGAATACGGAAAATTGTATTCGTGTCCAAGCCGTACGCATTACAAAGAATCAAATAAAAAGCAACTTAACCCTCTGAGCCGAAAGAACGAAGCCTGTGCGGCTACGGGCCCGTTCTGTAACTGATGCGGTATGATACACTCAGGGACAGGTCAACTAATACTATATCTGCTCACAATGATCGACTATGAGTACGTAATTCTTGATTAATTCTTGATGCAGAGGAGAAAAAACCTATCTTCCTAATGACGAATACGATTACTATACGAATTTATTGTACACTCCACGATCACTTTTACGATTTGAGCTTCATTTTGCGATTAACTTTTCAATAATTTTGAGTTGACGGTAGCGTAATCGTATCCACCTCTACTGCATTCAAGTTTTCTAAATTTTGACATTCGGCAGGTCAAGCTCTGTTCTGGTTGCTGGGATTCATCTGAATGGCGAACATGCTAGTACAGGACGGAATAATTGACGAAGCCTCAACTGCGACTGCACCAGATATTCAATCCAGGTAGAAAGTATAAGAAATTCAGCGCCTTAGCTAACATGCACGGCCTGCTTCTCTACGCCAGACATGATTGCGCTCTCGAAAGGTAGCAGACCTCATCTCTGTGGATAAGAATAGGCACGACAACAGAAAGCTCCTTCATGGTATACCTTAGGTAGATAACGATAATGTGCTGGAAAGGAATGCTAGTGGCCCGGTCGAAGATGATAAACGTCAACGGTTCAGGGTTCAGGGTTATGCAGCACCCGCATAGACGACATTGCAACCAATGGCAATGCAAGATGTGGTTAGCTCCTCCTTGAGGTTCTCCTTCCTTCTGCACCATTTAGCCATGCACAAGTGCCGCGGTCCCACCTAGTGGAGGTGATCCATGACTGCCATGTAATGTTATTGTTTGGACCAATCTCAGCAACTTACTTCCAAAGCGCATTGGACAGAGCCGGTATTGCGTCCAATAATTCGTTCACGTCCATCTACAGTCGAATAACTGCTCAACATACGCCAACAACTACGGCCTCGATCATCAGCAGATGTGTACTGATTCGTCAAATGCAAATTACACCGTAGTCATAGAACATGTACTGAAATTATGATCAACGGAATTGCGCACTGTGTGTGGCTTGTGTCTGATAGAACTCTACACGATGTGGACATTGTTATTGAGTGCTTAACACTTAGCAAACGGACAGGTATATCGGTAAGTAATTTGTGCACATATATATTAAATTTATCTAAATTCATGTAGTATCCTAATCGAACAAGCGCGTGAACTCCAAATCTGCGGTCTGTCAAATCGCATCCCAAAACCTGTGCATTGTTATTGAACCATCCTTCGGATTTACATTACGCAAAAGTTAATTTCACTGCTCTTGTATATGTGTACGAGGTGTCCTGGTACGAATAGTGAAGCAATATCGCTTTTCCCGACGGTCCGTCATTTTGGTAATACTGTGCATGCGGGACGCCACCATAATCATATCCACGCGGTCCTTGAGGTAGAGTATAAAGAACCTTGTTATCCGTGGTCCAGGGCCCGACAGGACTAGGTGCGTACGACACTTTGAACGTCGAATCTGCCCAATTGTCGAAATAGATGAGGAGGTACGCGTTGTGGTATTCGGAGTAGAACATAGACCCAGTCGAATACGGTATCCAATTCGACATGACCGCTGCTGATTGGCGCCGTGCCGTGGGTTGTGGCTGAGTATAGCTCCATGTTTTTGTCGATGCATCATAATACTGATACTTGCTGTATTGTGTGATTTCCCAGGTGGCAACTCTGGCGACGTGGACGTCCTTGCCTCCGGAATAGGTAGTATCGAGGGCATAGAGGAAAGCATCCCCGTCAACGACCATAGACGCGAATGACCCGTACGAATAAGTCGTGTTAGGAAACGTTACTTGCTCATTGCGTGTTACTGTCAAAACGTTCGTCTTCGGGTTCAAGTCCAATATCGCCATCGTATTTCCCCAGTTCGAAGATGACGTATCGGAATTGGATTTGTAAACATGGAAAAATTGGACTGCTTGAGTGTCGGTAGTTTGGAGGCAATTGGTGTAGGTCCACAATACGAATCGCTGTGTTGGCCAGTTTCTCCACGGATATTCCTCACTGGTGTACGGCACAGCTGATTGCCAGCCATATGAATAGAGAGAATTCGAGGTTGCATCCGCCAGTAACGATGGTTCATCGAAGCTTTGAGCGACACTGAGCGAGTTGTCAGTCATGGCCTTGAATGTGCCGTTGTCATATCCTAGAGTATCGCAGAAGAACCAGATCGTGCGGTTAGCGATATTGCATGAGCCTCCGCCGTCGCGGTATATAGTCAATGGATTGTCCGGATCCTCCTGCTTGCCAAAGTCCTCGAGGGATTCGACCACGAAGTCTGTGTTGTTGGCAGGCCAGACGTAGTACGAAGGATTTGGCGCAGGCCGTACTGGTGTTAGGTAGGATGGTAGCGCATATGAGACGGACGCTGCTGGAGTCGCAGCGTCGCGCTTGACAACCGGAGTAGCCAGTGCTCCACTGATGGCGATGGTAGTCAGTAATATGTCCTTGATATAAACCATTGCAGTGACGATGACGGTATTATCAGAGTGGTTGGAGATTAGGAGTTGCGATATCCGCAGACTTTGCACTAGTATTTATTCTCACTTCTGGGCTAGAATTACTTTCGTATGTGTTTGACTGGCCAGTCACGCCACAAACTCTGTGATGTGGGTCAGTATGGCATCTGGAGATCGTACGCTGATTTTTTCTACGTGTAGTGGGTACCGACAGAATTCAATATACCGATAGTTAGTACGCATGATGGCATGTTGCATGGTATCTAAAATAGTGTGGCAGTTGTAGTTTGACAGATGCAGTGACAGATGCAGTGACAGATACCTTGGCAGATGCAGGGACCATTTTGCAGCCGTTTCCTACCTGGATTGCGATTGGCGAAGTCAGAGTCAGCGTGCCGCGTTAGGCTAATTAACTAATTACAACGACATCGCATAATCTATAGCCAGTGCTTTGCAATTTAATAAACTTCTTATATGGAATTATTCCTTAGTTGAACGAGGCGGAGTCGTGCTCTCACTCATTCATCACCGCTTAGTATATCCGCCCTCAGGACGGCATAGTTTGATCCAAAATACTGGGCCCTCGAGCTACAAGATCTAACGCTGTCCGGATTGGAGGAAAAACAATATTCACCAAAGTACGGAAAGGGAATGCGGCGTTGTGGCGAACGGGTACTGTCTGGCCGCGGGAATATTGTGGGTGTGGGTCTAGGTCGTTGGTTGACTCCAGGGATTTGGTAGGCCTGTCAAAGGGACCACTCAATTGGTCTTTGTCTGTTCCGCTGCAATTATTGCCACTTGCAACCTGATATATTGCGCACTACAAGAAATTTATTTGTGATAGGCGACTCAAAATTGCCCATCGGGCTGCGATTGATGATTATCCCGACAGCCTCGAGTTTCCGGATTTAGTTCCGTCGCCAGCCATCGGTAAGTCCGAGGGCCCAATTCCACCCGTAAGTCTCCTCATTCCGAAGTAATCTAATAACTTGGCTTGCTCGCGGTTTTGCAACTAAGGCCGGGAATATAGTCGACAAGGCTAAAATATTTAAGAATATTTCTGAGTAGTTCATCACTTCTGTTTGTGAGCCGGAGGTCTGTAGCTCGTTAGGGCTGCTGTTAGAAGAAGCGACAAAGATCCAGACGACTTAGTATTAATGGCGGAAAAGTAGGTTGAAATTTAAAACTTACTACCGCCAATATCCTCAAACCTTATTCCGCTCTCCCGGATTGGGCATAAAGTGTCTCCAAGCCGTTGCAAATGGTGGTTCTTCTCGGAGACTCCCGGTCTCGGTCCGTTTGCCCCACCTTTACTTATTAAACCATACTACTTGCGTCACAAACAGTGGTTCGGCAGGGAATCTCCGTTGAGGGAATATTCAAGATTCACAGACTGTGGTCCGGCTCGTTACTGGACCGGTGTCCAATCTTGAGCCGCAAGGGATGCACCGCAAGGCAAAATGTCTCGTAAGCTTACCGGTCGACTATGCAAGATTCTCCCTCAGCTCCGTTGTTCGCCATCTTTTTAAGTATACAGTCAGCGAGTCGTATAATATTGTCTCGTCAACGACGCACCCATTGGTGTCCGTATCTTGTATTCCGTGTCCGTATCCGCAGCCCAATTCTGATACATCCTGACGAGATTGGAGTACGAAAGCGTACGAAAGCGACAGTCAGTACATTGTGGTGCAATCGAATCGAACAGCTGGTTGTTCCAACAATGCGAGGAGCAAGACCGATCGCGAAAACGTCAGGAGAACGGCCCGCCCTCAAATAAGAGTTTCTTCTCTGCTCCTTTCACTCAGCTCGCTGTTGACCATGAAGTTCTGCAGAACCTAACGGAGACAGACAACGCTAAATTAGCAGGTCAAGCTCAGATTGTGGTCGCTAGATACATGCAGCTTGAAAGACCCTGAATAGCCCTACCGGAAACTCCGACAATGTGATCTGGCTGTCGTCGGAAGTTTGTTCCAGATCATATTTCTTGGCAACGGATGCCAAACTTCAGGTGAATTACCCTGCTGCGATCTCAACTTTATATGAAACTACAGAGACAAGCCGATGGCGTCGGTACGAACCTCACAGCCACAAGGGCTCATTAAGACAGTTTGGAATGACAAACTCCTTCGAAATTTTCTCACTAAACACCAATAGGCTGGGCGCCTATGAATAAGGAGGAATTGACCATGATGCGCACGCGTATCCTTCGCCGTCCTTTACGAGTGGCAAGATCTTCGTCGAATGTCGCTAAGCCAATCCCTAACTTTGGATCTCCTAAGTGTTGTGACTTCGTCTGAGACAGTCTATATCGAGATGATTTCTATCCAGCAGCAGTCCAGAATCCGGCATCACGAGCTCTCGGATTGGTGGATTTTTTTTTACTTCTGAACCTATGGACTCTTGTGGCGCGTTGGAGCTTGTCGAACATGCTTTGCGCAAGTGAGCACCTGAGACTATACAATTACTTACGCTGTCCAAGTGTACAACGCCGTGAGCTCCCAGCCCAGTTTGTATCTCATGGAAAACTTCATGTACATCGTCATCATGTCAATTGTGGCATGGAGACGTGAGCCTACTCCCCCGTGAGATGCGAAGACCGATGGACCGCCGTCAATCCGTTCCGTTGTAGCAATCGTCGATGAACAACTCTAACGAAGCAGGACGCAAGAGGCTATGACATGATTGCAAAACCATCAAAACTACGAATGACATTAGGACACTGTCTGCTAACTACTAACTATGATGCCGTGTGAATGTCGCAGGAGGAAACCCGAGCTCCGGCCAAGCTGGGTACGGTCTTAAGCTTGAGTATCCTTTGGATCCTGCCGTGCTTGCTAGTCGGACTTCGTCTCGATAAGACAACTTAGTCACAGTCCTGGATGTTGGATGCGTTCTTCAGCTCTACTAGGCATGTATGTTTGTGACAGAGGAAACAAGCCCAATATTGGTCTCTTCTCAGGACGCTTTCTTCAATTATGTCCTTGCACACTTTTTTGATCAGGTTCCTCTCGCGGTTTAGACTACTAGCGCGAGATTGATATTCTAAATTAGTTTGAAAGGATAATAATAGAGGTATCTTAAACTGCTCATAAACTTTGAAGCGGCAATGTCAAAGCATCCAGATCAATACTGCCATTTTCTATCTCCATATCACCATCACTCATGTCTACTGGCAATACTGCCATCATTTAATAACTCGGGTGTTCACGAATCCCAATAATGAGGGTTTCAGGAGAACCAAGTGCGTATGTGCGGCATTTCCATGTTTGTGGGTCAGCAACATCATGTCTCGACGCTGAAACAGCTTTCCGGCTCAAGTCGCCGCCCAGAAATTTTTCTTTTCTTTTTCGCTGCAAGAAACCCTGATTCGTTTGCAGACTCATCCAGACTCCCAGTGGCAGTAAAATCGGAATGCTCTCAGACGCCTATGTCTATACAACAGCAAGATATCTTCATTCTTTCCTGGTGGGAACTCATACAAAACACAGTTCCCCTCTGATTTCGAATTCGCATGATTTGGGTAAGCGGGCAAGGAGTTTCTCAATCTACTGTGACGGCCAGCCAAGGCGGGTCGACTAGCGTTCGGCGGTGCACATAAGGCACTGTCCCTGTAATTCAAATTGACTGTGGACATAGCATGGAAAGTGGCTGCGAAGGCTTTTACCTTCAACTTGTTGTCGACGAAATCGCACATGTCTAATCGGGCAAAAATGATAGCCGCAAAGGCATGAGCGCAAGGTACTATACTACTCCGCGATAGCGCCATCGGCGACACGGACAAAGTCCTACATCTGGGCGAACGTGGAAGCATTCGTTCTGCGTAGTTGTGACATCATACTCATCGACATTCGCAGGTATGACAATATATTGTTTTGCAATTGAAGCCGATTTGGCAAGTAAATTCAGATATCCTCTTTCCTTCCTGTTTCAACATTTGAATCTCCTCGAGACGCTTGACCCTAGCCAGCATGATCTGCGCCAGAATACGTTCAGGGTGACCAAAATCCAGCTGTTGAAGCTTTTACCGATGTTAAAGTCCGATGGCCAAAGCGCAAGCCAGGGAAGTAGCTGTCCGCCGCAGGCTCTGGCTCGTTTCCTCATCAACCACTGAGCTCCTTCAGAAGGCATGGAGGCAAGGATATCTTCCATTCTTTCTTGGTAGGTTGTGACGTATATAACTTTTTCACGGCCTCCTTGAAGTTTTGACGAAGGCAGTAGGCGTGGTGGGAACCTCGGGAAAACTTTCCTCAACAGCTTTGATTAACACAGTGTAAAAGACACAGGATAGGACTGGGCTGGGCTGGATTGGACTAGAACTGGACAGGACTGGATCAGAAAAATTGAAACTGGACAGGACTGGATCTGAAACTGGACTGGACTGGACTGGACTCGACTGGAACTGAAACTGGACTGGACTGGACATATTTTTATTGTTACAAGAATACAAGTACCCCAGAATCCAAGACTCCTTGAGTAACGCGTATTGTAGTGTTCCGCTTGACTGAGAGAATTTCCGCGCGCAGATAGTCATGAAGCTCGTATAAACGATTTGGCAAATCCAGAGTTCCGATGAGGTGTAACTTCGGCATTAGCCGGTAAACGAGTCCGAAAATCCAAACGAGGGAGGTAACCAATAGTTAAAATAAAAAGGCGATACGATCGTAGTCGCGGACTGATAGTTATTGTAACAGAATTCGGCGACTGCTAACCAAAATGCCTAATCGTCTTGCTGATAATTGATATATGACTTGATAGGTCTCCAATGTTGAGTTGGTGTGTTCGATTTGTCCATACGACTGTGGAGAAATGTCATGCTGAGTTCCTGACTGATGTGAAGCATTCTGCACAAGGCACGCCACCATTGCGATGTAAAGACTGTTCCTCGGTCGGAAACGAGCGAACTAGGATGGCCGTGTCGCGAAGTATTATCTTGAAATAGGCGAGCTTATCCTTCGGCATTGACCGTATCGCGCGTCCTGATAATGTGAGCCCTCTTTGACATTCGATCTACCACGACGAGGATGGATTTATAATTCTCGGATTCGGGAAGACGCACAATGAAATCAAGAGAAAGATCACTCAACGGGCTGTACGGTACTGGAAGTGTCCCAAAAGAGCGTGTTCGGACTGCTTTGAGAATGGTGTCATATAATCTTGATGGGAAGTCCAATGCTATATATTAAACCGTTACACAGCCAGTATAACAACATGCGAGGGGCTAAGGGTCAAGTTAAAAGGGCGGTGGCAAAATTTTGAATTTTCGTGACGATGAAACGGAGAATGGGCAAGGCATTCCTCTAGGTCATAATTAACAATTATACTATCTTAGAAAATTAAGTTTGGAATGAGATTTTGGCACAAGCAACGGCTGCCTAGAAACACAGGGTACGGGCAAAAGGGGCAATTTTGATATTCACCGCATTTTTGATATTATCCCCCATATTATTATGAATTAAAAATTTGTTATGGCATAAGTGGGTCCTGCAGCCAGTGGAAGGGTAACCGGACAATGAGCCCGTTGTGACAAACACAACAATAATCCGGCTAAGAGTGGCAAGTAGTGAATTGACAAGCGACCGTACGATCGATATCAGTGATATGTAAGCCGTAGTTGCTGGTTATGAAGCTAGACCGGATGCCATTGTATGTAGAGGGTCGTCTCAAATTCAAGCGAGTGGGGAATACTAATTTGTCTGATATGGCACGAACAGCTTGCGTCAAATTCAAATTCATCCCTTCATGTTTGGGCCTCTTAACTGACAGATTCTACGATACTCACTCAATACACAACTGTTGCGCATCGCGGGGCATATAACTGTGTTCTGGCCCTTGGCATGTCTGCTGTCTAAGGACTCAACTTTTCAATTCTTCGGTAATGCATTGCGGAATAAATTCTTAGCTGATAGCGCCGTCGTCCTGCCATGACTTGTTGTCTTGGTATTGGAGCTAAGTCCCTCATACGAGGTGATGGAGATTTCTCGGCTTATGGATTCTCGATAGGCTTCTCAAGTTATCCCAAGGTACTTAATGGCGGTCCACGCGGTATTCGGTTCGACAGCAAATTAGCTCACCTGACGCGTGCATTATGTATGGCAACTTTATTCTTCTGCTTATCGCTCCCGCTTTATCACGAATGGGTCGTGTTCGATAAGCAGGCTTAATCTCATTGATATCGGCGTGCCATTCCAGACAAATTTACCACTGCCGCACAAGCCAGAAAATCACATGTTTTATAATTAAAGCAGCAAGGGCAGCAAAGTTGATTTGCGTGTTGGGGAGTTGTTAGAACAGGGATAGGGAACCCTTTTCGGCTAAGACTTCTTGGACTCTTATAATTCTAAGCGTGTGTGGGTCCTTGGGTTGTTGAAACCTGCCAAGTCACCGTCTCAGCAAATCATCACAACCCGGGCACGCCGCACAACCTAACCTTACTGCACGTCGCGGGCCGGGGAATTCACGGCCGGCGGCGGCGTGAGGCTGTATGGAATCCACTGTTGATTGCTGTGCGATATTCTCGTATGCAATTTCAATTACTACTGCAGACTAGCACGGTGCCGCCGCTGCCGATATTATAGGCTCCAATTGCGAAGGGAGATTTTGTTTATAATTCCCAGCTTGGTCTGTTGTCACGGTTTTCTAGTGGAGAGGTCACAGCACAGTTCGCTTCTTTATTTCTAAGGTTATCTGCTCAACCTTAATGCGCGGGCCACCTAACCCCAGAGATTGCTTTCGCTCTTATCGCCTCTCGTACCTTATGTCGGTAGGCGGACGCCACTGCTCAAGTATCTGCTTTTTTACTATAGCTGCAGATGCAATGAATCCACTTGGCGTGGGATTCCCGATGGCAGGACTGCCTCGCTTACCATGTTCGATTGTAAAAGCGATATATAGCTTCGAGTCGCCCCTGCTGCTGTTAATTTGCAAGCTTCTTGACATCGCGACTCGTTCTCTGAAGTCAGCGTCCGAGCGAAGCATTTCAATTGCGCCTTGCGTCCCGATTAACTCCAAAGAGGAAGTTAAAGGTATTATTTTCTCTCACAGTGGCGTTAGAAGAGGAATTCGCTTCGGATTGGCTATGCTTTTGTTGTGTCCAAAAGATTTACAAAACCTGACGTGTTTTAGATGTCTCAATACGAGAAAGGAGCCGGCATCATAGAAACAGTGGTCGGTCCCGTCTCCGACAGCGACTCCACTAGCGAAAAGAAGAACGCATATATCACAGCCGAAGTAAATGATGAACAGAAAGACGAGTTTCTGTACACGGCTGAGGAGAAGGAGAAGATGTATGCATTCATTGACACCGTGGATAACTTGCGTGATATTCTTGACGAGGACCCAGATTATATTCTGGATTGCATGAAATCGTTGAGTCTGGAAGAGTCACTGAAGATATTGACGGATGCAGCGGAGTATTACAAGGAAGACGTAATCTTTCCTGAGGCGATGATGGCGCGCATCAATGTCCTTTTGCAGGGAGAGCAATTTAGTGGTATGGAACCTTATTACTATCAGCTTGAGGCTCGACTACAAGCATCACTTCTTAAATTTCATTCCCCCTATCCGGAAGTACGCGCAGTTGTCCGACCAACTGACGATCCGTCGATGCCCTGCGAGACACTCCGTGCTTATGCGGTCGGAATATTCTGGGTTTGCTGTGCGTCGTTTGTGAATCAGATGTACTCAGAGCGTCAACCTTCAATCGTGCTTAATGCAACGGTCCTTCAGGTTCTGATATATCCTTCAGGGAGATTTATTGCCAAGGTTCTCCCCAAATGGACTGTCAATATTTTTGGCTGGAAAATTGCTATGAACCCCGGGCCTTGGACTTTTAAAGAGCAAATGTTTGTGACAATCATGACAAACGTCGGTGGTGGGGCCACGAACTTCTTTCACTATGGCCTCGTCATGCGCTTGGGAATTTTTTTTAACAACGAATGGGTTCAATACGGCTTTCTTTTTTTAATGGCATTTGTCACACAATTTTTTGGTTTTGGTCTAGCAGGCGTCATGCGTCGCTACGTGGTCTATCCAACAAAAGCTGTCTGGCCTACGGTTCTTCCGATTCTACAGCTTAACCGGGCACTACTACTTCCTGAGACTAAACAGAAGATCAATGGTTGGACTATCTCGAAGTACAAGCTTTTCTGGATTAGTTTCGCGGTTATGTTCGTGTACTTCTTTCTTCCGGATTATCTCTTTACGGCACTGTCGACTTTTAACTGGATAACCTGGATCGCGCCCAAGAACAAAAACTTGGCCTTCATAACCGGTTCGAAGATGGGTCTTGGGATCAATCCTTGGACGACATTCGACTGGTCTGTTATCAACTACACGACACCTCTAATCCTGCCTTTCTTCTCTTCACTCAACAGGTACATTGGTGCCTGGATAGGAGCGTTTATCATCATCGGTATGTACTGGTCTAACTACAAGTACACCGCATACTTTCCCCCAAACAACAGCAATGTTTATGACCGTACCGGTGCCAAGTATAATCTCACCAAGGTTGTCACGAACCACGTCTTTGATGCCGAAAAGTATCGAAACTATTCACAAGTCTATATCGGTGCAGGTAACATGACTATGCTCGGTTCTTACTATGCATTGTATACTTGCGCTTTCTGCTATATTATGCTAAACGAATGGAAGACAATCAGAGACGCTTGCAAGGGCTTCTACCGAAGTCTCAAGGATCGTAAACTGTCCAACTATGAAATGTTTGATGATCCGTTCTCGCGAACTATGCGCATGTACAAGGAAGTCCCTGACTGGTGGTTTATCGCTACCTTGATTATTGCGTTCTGTGTTGGCGTGGGCGCTGTTGTTGGTTACCCTACAGGCACGCCTGTTTGGGCCCTCATCGTTGTCATATTAGTTAGCGTCGCCTTAGTTATTCCGACTACGGTTATCTATTCGACTACAGGATATTTGATCCCAGGCGATACTCTGACTGTCATTATTGCTGGCTATATGGTGCATGGCAATGCTGTGGCATCATTGATTTGCCGTGTGTTTGGCTACAATACTGATGAGCAAGCGGAGACCTTCATTGGTGATCAGAAATTGGCCCATTATGCACGTTGCCCTCCACGAGCTGTTTTTCGTGCTCAAATGACCGCAACGCTGTTGCAATGCTTTGTAAGGCTCAAGTCGTTCGGGCGTAAACTACATGTTAACGAAATAGGTCACCACCGGTGCCATTACGTGGCTCATCAACAACACTCCGGATCTCTGCACGAGTACACAGTCAGCTCGGCTAGTCTGTAGTTTCCCAAATCAGCTCTACTCCAACACGCTTCTCCTTGGCGTTATTGGGCCGCACAGAACTTACGATGTTATCTATCCCGCATTGAAATACGGCTTCCTTGTTGGCGCGGTCATTGGTACAGGCTTTTGGGCTTTACGTCGTCGTTACACCAATTATCTCAAATACGTTCATCCGGTTGTTTTGCTCTCCGGCATTACTCGTTATGGCGCAACCTACAATCTTTCCTATTTTACACCGGGTATCTATTTCTCCTTCTTTTTCATGTATTACATCCGACGGCGATACCTTATGTGGTGGACGAAGTACAACTATATTTTGTCATCTGGCCTCACAGCCGGTATGGCGTTCAGCGGCATCCTCATCTTTTTCGCTCTTCAATACACCGGACGAACACTTAAATGGTGGGGCAACACAGTCCAACTCATGGGCGCTGATGGCGCCGGGACAGCGACATTGCAGAAAGTTCCAGCGGGAGGATTTGGACCCGCAGTGGGTACATGGCAATAGTGTGTCTGGTTAGTTGTGTCAGTTGCGGAGGGTCTATTGTATGTTATGCGACAACTGACCTAACGGCGCGCATCAAAAGTTATGTTTACTTGCAATGTTATGTAATATTTTGTCATTAGATATGCGATAAATATAGGACTGTTCTTTGCGTTCGGCGGAGTAGATAGCTCACTTAGAAGCTATAGATCTATCAGCCATTGGCGTTCCCCTATCACAACCAGCGGCAATGGCAAACAAGCTGTTTTACGATTGAAAAGGCCTTTGCGTTTACCGTCTCTGACAGGGATTTGCCGGGCCATCAATTAGCATGCACTCGATTGATTCATGTTTTGGCCGCTTGGGTCTTGGCCGCTCTCATTAGCTACGGAAGCCTGACGGCTTCTATTTACCAAGCAAAATCCGCGATAGATAAATGCGACCGACAGGCAACAATCAATGGAAAGTGGAAGAGTACAATTTTCATTGTTGCCTTGACTGAAACTATCTAACTATCTTCAGCGTTTTCTACAAAAACGCATTTATTGCGTATTAGCATGAGCTGCTTGAACTACAATTTGACTGAAGACATGATCCGCAGATGTTCTTAGGCTTTAAGCAAACTCAATCAAGGTTTTGCCATCGGTTGCCTACGGTCTATCTGATTCGTGAATGGATGGAGATGTAGGTGTAGACATAATTCGTATTCGCTACTGGAGGGCCGAATACGAATAAAGAATTATTCGGCCAAGTCGCTGGTCAAATAGTCAACGGCTCCAACCAACCATTCCTCTTTGAGACTAGCGCCGTGAACAAGCCATATCCACCAGAAGGTCCATTAGCCCAGAACGATAGCAATGAGGACGATGATGAGAAGTATACTGACCACTAAAGGAATTATACTAGGACGGTGGTCGAAAGAGTAGATCAGAATACAGTAAATATTAACCGTTATGGCGCTGGATTCCGGTAGTGGCTGGATTCCGGTAGTGGTTAAGGCAATTGGTTTGGCTAGTCCCAAAGAGGCATGGGTTATGATTCTCCAACTTTAATTCCGTCAATCATAACCCCTTCATACTGTAGTACCGCGGCGAGCCGTTGGAGATTATTCGCGCCTATGACAGCATATCCGATAGAGATTTATAGTGAGAGGGTGACGATTTATAGACGCTCAGGGTTTTGCATCAAGACGAGTTCCCACGCATTACTGCAGAGCAAAAATACCTCCTGCAACCGAATGGCAGTTAGTTTGCGAGTGCGGGGAGTTTGACAAACTTGATGTTGTTAGGTGGAGCATATAAAACGATAGCAGTAGACTTGATTCTGTAACTGTAAGGCGTCAAGTCGTTCGGGCGTAAACTATACGAAGAAATAGCTGGGAAGCAAGTTACGTATATTTAGTTCAATGGAGTACTCGGACTCCCACGTCTTTATTTGTGTGTCTCTTTCCCTCGGTCCTGCCAGAGCCTTCGAACTCAAATACACAATCTCAATCAAAAATTTACACGTACCAAATGTACCATACCACAAAATTACCGTGCGTCCAACTTCATGGTCCTTGACTCAGCCTCGAGACCGACAGGCAATCTCGGGAGCCCTAACCTGATGTGAGTACCTGACTCTCGAGGAGCGTTCTCCTGACAGTAACACAAAAAATATTCATTTCCTTTACGAATAACATTTTATTGGTCGCATTATTAAGCATGAAGAACTTGTAGTCGGCAACATCGACAAGGAACAGCGTCGCATTTCCGACCATGCGGGACCAACGCAAACAGGGTCCGTGCCTGCCCAATCTAATTTATCCCTCGTCGACTTCTAACCATTTTGTCGGTGAAACTTGGTACTGGCCGCTGTTATGATAACTTAACGACAGCGCCCGCCTTAGTCAGCAAGGTCCGGATAATCAGCATGGACTCCACCTTGTTCAAATCACCTAATTAACTAGTTCGTACTTCCATTTTTGTTTACATTCCTAAGGCAATTATGGCTTCTACTAAATTTTCAGAGTTCAATATATCGACAACTTGCTACAAGAGGGTTGGTGACCATGAAATTAGGACCGACATATTAATCCCGAAAACACTCTCATCGGCAATTCATCACCTCATAGTCCGATTTCACGGTGGATATCTTGTTAGTATCCTCGTTGCTGCTGTTCTCTATATTATCCCCCTGTGCCGTACTTCTGACCTCCTTGATAGGTCACTGGTTCTCGACTCTTCGCCGATTGGTACCCCAGCTGGGAGCTCGAATACGCTCTGGTGCACTCCGCCATCATCGTGACACCGGACTACCGCCTCCTTCCTGAGTCCAGTGGTGCAGACATCATCGAAGACGTATCCGATTTCTGGGTATGGTTGCGTCGTGACTTCCCGACTTTCCTATCCTCATCCGGCAGTGGTGTCAATGTTGACTTAGAGAAAGTCCTCGTCGTCGGTGAAAGCGCGGGTGGGTATCTTGCCATCCAGTCTGCGCTCTCGCAGCCGAAAATTAGTGCCGCCATCGCGGCCTACCCTATGATCGATCTCAAGTCCGACTTCTACACCAAACTGTTTGTGAAGCCCATCTTTGGCGGTCCAATGCTGCCCCCTAATATTATTGATGAGCACATTACAAAATGTACACCGAATCAGATAGTCTCCTCTGCTGATCCACCTGACCGCGGCGAACTTGCCTTCGCAATTGTGCAACAGGGTCGGTTCATGGAATTTTTCGGCAATGGTCCGCCAGCATTATTCCCAATGGAGCAGCTTGAGCATTTGCAATTAGTTCCACCATTGTTCATTTTCCATGGGCGAGACGACACGGCTGTGCCATTCGAGGAGAGTAAGGCTTTTGTGGCAAAGCTGAAGACACGGATACCGGAATCCAAAGTCTACTTTTCACTTGAGCCGGGCGAGCACGCGTTTGATAGTACAGCTACTCTTGAGACACCATGGCTGAAACAAGGATTGGAGTTCATAACGAAGGAATGGCTTTAACTTAGACCGTTGTTGGATCTTGCAAATAATTGAAGACACATAGATCTTGCAAATAATGAACACATGGTATTTGTCATGACTAGTAAGCGCATTAATCAAGTGACACGAGAGAGAACTGTGTATAAAGCTATAAATCAGGAAACGAGCGATGTGCGCCAAAGCATACTGAACATGAATGTAATCTGCTCAATAGTTGAGCCTGCACATAGTAGCTATAGTGGATGGGGTTCTTATTAATGCGAACTACCAAGACCCTCGAGATGCTAACTGCTACGAATCAACAATCATTGCTAAATACACCTCTTGGGAAACGGACATAGAGGCGAGTGAAACAGAGACGAGTGGGATTAACAGAGAAACACGCGCAAATGGCGCTGCAATAGTAGGCGGACGCCGCACGTAGGTTTTCAGGGAAATCCAGATTGATGGCTACCAGATAGCCTTGGTCAGACGGAGAAAGTATTTGATCCTGTTTATAGGGATCCAGCCGATGAGCGAAGTGCAAAAGATGAACTTTGCGGTGACACTGCAAACAAGCTGCACTGGGCAATATGAGAGAAAGGAGAGACCTGAGACCAAACTTCGAGGCGGAAACGGATATGACGGCGTGACGACTGCCGGACATTATCAGAGCGCAGAAGATGCTGGCTGAGCTTGACTCAAGTTTGCGTGGAGAAGCCCTTAGACTAACAAGATTGTCTCGCAAGTCAGTGGATAAGAGGTCTAAATCGCGATGCAGCCGAAGCCGTTATTAATATGGATACAAAGGAAATAAGTGAATTGATTTCGAATTATTAGAGTTGCTGTTTCTTTATAATTAAAGCATTTAACACAAATGTGGCAACGGTTGCGATCACTAGATCGGAGTGCAACATGTTGAGGTTGCTCTATACTACAGCACCCGGAAAACGATATAGTTTATAGGTAGCAATATATACTATAGATATATTTTCAATGGAGGATTCGAGAAAGTTTCTCACATTTTCCTTTCACGATATAGTTCAGAATACTTTTTCAATGGAGGACTCCCGGGTTTTGTTCCTTTGATAGGCATGCGAAAGGCTGCCCATGTCTCCAGTTGTAGAAACTTGACGTGAAGCACTCCAGACTAAGTGAATCAGAGGCTTTTCCACGCTGCAAGAGCTTCCGTGCTGTTGAAAGTGTGCTAGATTTATCCACAGTCAAGACCATAGTTAGAACAACAAAAAGAGTATTGCCCCCGCTGTATCAGCTCTCCTGGAGAAATACAAGGAATACTAAAACTCCAGAGGACACATACAGTTTAACTCTGGTGTTTGATCCGCGATTCAAAGCTCTGCCATCGAAGAAGTAATTGGGAGAGTCGACTACCACGACAGGGCGACTATTGAAGCTACAACCGCTGACCAGTTTTCTGCTACCTACGTTTCAGAAGGCTTCCACAAGATTCACACTGTTACACTGTACGGCAGATTTTGACATCTGCCATAATTTTTGTCAGAGCATTTACCCATTATCCGCCATCTTCGCCATCTGCATCTGCCAACAGAAAGTATGGCAGATATCCGATCCGCCATACTACAATACCGCTGCAGCTCTAACTGAGGAGTGGTCAATGCTGGGTAAGTGGGGAAATAAATTGAGCCCACGAATGGACAAACATCATCAGCAGAAATTAGAAGTTGTAGCGAATATTAAAACACTGCGAGCGACGTGAGGCATCGGTAATGACGCCACACTCGGTCTCGCAGTGCGCTCTGGTGAGCAGTTCTTCCACCAGAAGCTAATACAAAGGCCAAATCTTAGGATTAGGATTGTGTTCTGCGAGGTCTAGTATCCTAGTGCTGCTCTCATCAACGTAAATATGTGTGGTTAAGCCATCGCCAGTTGTGCCTGAGAGAAATCGAGATTAGCTACTAGTTACAATAACGTATTGATGAGCATATAGAATATACGTACTGTCAATAAAATCCGCGGTTATATGATGCTTGTCTTTAATATATTTTCCTTTAACCCTCGTAGAATCATGTGGAAGCGCACTAATAAGGCTGATTAGTTGGACTGAAACGCAGCATACAGCCAAGGAGCGCGCCGGCGATCATACCGGATTATGACTAGATCTTTATTGAGGGTTACAGCTATCGATTTGACTGTGTCTTCACAGAAATTAATAAGTCGCTGATCTGCTCTAGGCTTAGTGCATTTCCAGCTAATGGTGACACCTTTTTGCTGTTCCCGAGACTGAGATATATTGAATGAGCTAAATAACAATAGATTCCACAACGATGAAATGAGATGGTATAAAACGTTGGAGTCTGATTGAACTGCTCAAGGCCAATATTTAATGGTGAGAACTGCATAGAGACGAATTTTTTTGGCAGTTACAGAATCAAACGACAGCACAGGGTCACTCAGTGCGAAGAGATCACGAACGGGGGAGGTCTGAGCGTTTGTAATGCGAATAGTAAATATCTCAGTTTACAGAAACAGCAGCGAGCATTCGAATGGAGACTTGACGCCAGTTTGTATTATGTCCAGGGTACGTACTGAGGCTGTCCGCTTGCCAACAGCATCAGGAGTAGTTCCGCATAAGGAGCTGGCTCAAAGAGCTACTTGGTCCGCAGGTAGGCGCGAGCTTACCCTAATATCAGCTACTAAACCCTCAGTATCATTGATAACTGAACCGATGGCCGGGTAAGATTACATCAGCCGCCTAAAGCCTTGTTCAACACAAGGTGTCACATAAAACTGAAATAGGTTGCTGCGTTATCGCGCCAGGCTGATTAGGTATTTCAATACATCAGTTTATTGGTAAGCTAGTGGTTATAGACTCCATGCTATCAAGAGCACTATTTTAATATAGCCGTTGTGTCCGAGCTCATCAGTTTCTAAACTCAGTCATGACGACGACCGAATCCTCGTGGCAATTTATACCTTCATCCCTGGACGATGTTGAGCAGATAGAGAATTATCGAACCGGTGGTTTTCATCCTGTTTCTATCGGAGATAGTTTTTCCAGAGGAAGATATCGAGTACTTCACAAACTTGGGTTCGGAGGATTCTCGACCGTCTGGTTAGCGCGAGATGAACAGAGTCACCGGCTTGTGTCTCTCAAAATAATGACCGCAGAGGCTTCGAACACATGTGATGAAATGAGAATTCTCCAGTATCTCAAGGACAGTGCAATATGCCACCCTGCTTGTGCTCACATTTTGTGCGTTCTCGACCATTTTACAATTGACGGTCCCAATGGCTCCCATAGTTGTCTTGTGTCTCCATTTGCGGGCCCTAGTCTTGCCCAGATGACTCACACTCCGGGCAAGCCGGCTGGAACTCGCAGGCTACGTGGAGCTCTAGCGCGAAAATTCGCGAAGCAGGTGACTCTAACTATCGGGTACATGCACTCTAGAGGGGTCGCTCATGGAGGTATTTTATGTGTCGCTATTACATTGAGTTTGGACTAATCCAGTCGTTTAGATCTTACTTCCTCTAATATCCTGATCCAACTTGCACATGTAGACTCATGGTCGGACCATGACGTTTATGAACGACTAGGGTTCCCAGTCACGGCCAAAGTGAGGGCTTGGTCAGGAGAACTCAATGACAAGCCTTGCGCACCCGATTATCTGGTTGAATCCGCAAACCTCTCAAATCTTGAATATAAATGGTTTACTGAAAGGGTCATACTGGTGGATTTTGGTCAATCTTTCTTCTTGCAGACATCATCAGCACAAAATGTAGCCATTACGGTGCCTTACTTCGCACCCGAGGTCTTTTTCGAAGAAAAAGCGAGTAATTTGGCGGATATCTGGGCTTTAGGATGCATGATCTTTGAGATTCGTGCGGGATTTCAACTGTTTGAATCCTTTTTTAATGATCCGGATGATGTTATTCGGCAGATGGTACAGACTTTTGGCAAACTCCCGGAGCCGTGGTGGAGTTCCTGGGACAGGCGCAACGATTACTTCGATGAGGATGGGAAGCCTAAAATCTATTGGCCGAACGATATTCCCTTGTCTAAAGAATATCCTCTAGTTCAACTTATCAGGGATATTGGGTCAGACGACTACCAACCCGTCACAGATGAAGTTGCAGTTGAGACGCACAACGTGAAGAGCAGTGATGGTACTGAGCCTGAGACGAAGTCTATGTTTGAATCCATGGGGATGAGACTCTCAGACACAGAGGTAGAAGTTTTCGAGGATCTCTTGCACAAAGTGTTGAGGTACAACCCCGAGCAACGTCCGCAGGTCCAAGAGATCATAGAACATTCATGGTTTACAATATGTTCTGAAGGCTGCTCGACGGTTATGGATCCAATATCTACCACAGCGTCAAGCCAGACCAAAAGGAGGCTGAGCGATGGGATAGCGAAAGGGAATGTAATGGTCCAGACAAGCGAATCTAGCTGTTTTACATCAGGGCTCCCTTGCGTTTAACTAGATATCATCCAGGATTCTTCTTTCTGGGCATCCTGAAGAGCTGTCACCTCCTGGGTTGGATCTTTTGCAACTATCGTGAAATGTGATCTGACCCTGAACCCCAGCAAACCGCAGCATCGCGACTTGTCTGATTTCGAGCATTATATTTCTACTAACGACGGTGACGTTGTTGAGTCGGTGTAACTTGGCTCTTTTAATGGTGGAGAATGCACAAAGATGAGTTTCCGCTTATGGCGGCCGCAGCTAGAGAACTATCTGGTGATTCCACCTTCAGAAGAGATGTTTCAATAGTGGAAGGGACTTGCTGAGCTTCCTCTCGTCCTCGGGTGTTTCCTTAAGGCGGTTCAATTAATCCGCTAGAAAGTTTCAAGGCATGAAAAGTCAAGGGTTACGGGTTTTATCATCAGCCGAAAAATGTGACAATATTTACTCACGGTGATCCGGCGAATGTGCTTTGCCGATTTGGGTCGAAACTTTTGTAACCTGCATTGCTTCTTTTTTTGTGTCTCGGCTCAATGGGCCATCACCCTTTGTTAGCCTAATCCGTTAAAAGGCAAGCCACATTGCGTCACGCTGCCTGGGGCTCGGATTCAAGAGAGTGTCGAATAAGAAGTCGATTAACTACCTATCTCCTCTGTAATTAAGCATTACAATTAATGGTATTCCCATCGGTTTAAAAAATAGACAAAAAAAGCAAAAGCAAAAAAAAGTCAGACCGTTGGTGCCCGTAACTCCATTCGCAAAAATACAAATACAATAATGATAGCCAAAAAAATGTTATAAATACATAATTTAATTATTCTTCTTCCTCCTCGTAAATCCTGGCTAGTCGCCGTCCATTGTCCTGGGACGACAGCGAACTACATTTGCTATGCCCTAACTGCTGCTGCATTCGCTGTGCTTGAAGTTGATGTAGTTGATACAGTTGCTGCTGCTGCTGGGCGTAATTCATGTAGGACGCAGGATTAACATTTTTTGTATCTGTAGGAAAGATATATCCTTGCTTGCTATACTGCTGTTGCGGCTGGTAATACCGTGGCCCTTTGGAGAAAGCCGCAAGATCTTCCGGTTCGTCGTCCCAGAATAAACGCTCGTCACCATCATCAGGACCAACCGAAAACATAATTGAGCGGCGTCGCTCGTCAAACGAACCAGTCGAGACGGTGGAGGCTGATGACCCAACACTGGATGCGTACGAGCAAGAAGAATACATCGAGGATCGATCGGGTGAGATATCATCTCGTTCGCGACTATACCAGGCATAATGAATCTGTTGCTCGTACTGCTGGTGGTGCTGGTGGTGCTGCTGCTGCTGCTGCTTGACAGCCAGTTCGCGCACCTGCAGGCGCAGAGATCTGGGAGCGCGTAAGCCAGCACGACGGAGGAGAAGTTCTGTGTCGTACACGGTCGCGCCTTCCATGTCTGGATATGCAGAGGCTAGTTGTCGCTCAGCTTTCGACCGGCGAATAAAGCGCTTGAGAAGGGACGATGACTGGGTGGGCGAGAGGGAGACAGAGGAGGATGCGCTTGAAGCGGACGACAGGGAGGAGGCCGAGGATGAGGCGTGGATATCTTCATTGTCTTCGTCGACGTCTTTTTGTTCCACTAGACCAGAGTCAGAAACAAAGGCATAATCGAACCACGCATAGAGGATACTCACAGTAAAGAACATCAAAGAGGGGGATCTTTCTTTTTTTGGTACTGGCAACCAGTTTGAGGGCACTGCCGTTGCCAATAGGTACAGCACCAGGCTTACGACCGAATCGACCAATTGCTACCAGTCGGGTAATTTGCTCACGAGTGCGAACAGCCTTGCCGTCAATAAGAAGCGCAACACCAGCGCCGTCAGTCAGTTTGAGCAAAGACAAGAACGGATCATGAGGGCCCCCACAGAGGATGGGGAGGGCAGTAGTGCGGGAGAGTGTACAAGAAAAGATCGGAGTGTGTACTATCGCATTGTTCTCTGTTGTAGAGGCGGTGGGGTAGAGTCTGATGCGGAAGAAGAGCGTATGGTGTGTGGGTACCGGAGTCTGCGATACCATTGAATGTCGGAGGCAGACAGGTTGAATTTGGACAAAATGAGGACTGAAGGGCAGTAAGATTGGCTGGTTGGAGGGCGACAGCAAGGCGGGCAGATGGGTAGGCGAGTTCGCGCCTATTTAATCGGTTTTTTTCATTGGTGGTGGTGGTGGTGGTGGAGGAGGATGTGCGGGTTAGGAGAGACCTGGGCAAGATTAGTTTATGGTAAATGCCGTATCCTTTACTTGCCCCTGTAATCTGTGCACCAACAACGAATGAATGCCGCAAGTCACTGTCACTGTCACCCACCCATCGCTTACTAACAACATAGACATCATCATCACTTGATTGTCTTAGTTCTATGCACTTATTGACAAGCCGTTTTTTTTTTCAGATCGAAAAAAAAAAAAGTTAAAGACCGAGTCGAAGACTGGACAAAATATTCTCAGATGCAAGAGAATAGTTAGTAAGTAACTCGCTGACCATCACATTAGTATTGCTCGATTTTATATGAGGGATCCTCAAACATTCTACTTAGCTTGATCCGAGACACGAAAGAAACAAAAGAGGTAGCAGGTATAATAAGATTGCCAAATTAGGCAACCGCTGCTTTTAGCGCCAGGAGATTGGCGTTCGACAATCCAAACCTTGTTTGTATGGCTCAGGCTAATTTAGGCTGTTTGAGTTTAATGCTGCTGCTGCTGCTGCTGCGAAGCGAATACGAGTTTTCGTATACTTCCCAATAGACTGTTGCTAAGTGAATGAAATGGATTATCAACCAGGGCATAAAAATTACAATATAAGAGGACGGCGACCTGACTGGAGGATGAAGCTATAATTCTAGTCAGCCAATGGTGTCTGCGCGCCGTTCTTCGAATAAAAATCGAGCATAGCCACAGGGGCTTGACTTGCGGCACTTCTGAAACTTGAACTCGGCGTCCAATTTTCGTTGCCAAGTCATTGGTCACCGATTTCATCGTGACCTGTGACAAATTACAAAGTGACTTTATTTTGGCGGCTGTCAATAAATTTGTAACTGACATTTCAAGCTTTTTCAAGCTGCTACTAACAGCCAGACATCCATCTGCATCGTGAGATTCGTAGCATTAGCTAATAATTTATTATGCCCCGTAGTGCAACGACTTATGCGCATGTGCTCATGCCCAATGGCCGGCCGACGACTGGCCTTATGACGGCACGGTAAGTGGCCTCTGCAAATGAACGATCTACACCCGCCTCCAACCTTCCAATCGGCTCCCGTCTCATCACCATAAATTAGAACGACTAGATGACATCTTATTAGTATCTATAATAAAGATGGCCAAAACGATTAGCCGGGTTCAGGTACTGTGTGACAGGAGGTTAGGGGAGGACCGACATTACGATAGCAGGCCCGTCATGAGAAAATTGGCCTTGTTATCAATGAATTGTCAGCGGCTCATTCTGGTCACTATCATAGCTACACATTATTATTGTTGGGTGTTCTTTTGCAAGTTAAAGCCTGGCGTTTAAATACTCCCCAAATAGACAAAGTTCCGCTTTCGCCCACCAGCCGAGGGCCGGACCAGATCGCTCTTATCGCTTAATTTGCCTTTACGATCTGTCGAAAAACAGTAAACGTATTAAACTTTCTCGTGTAAAGTGATGGTAGCGTTGCTCCTTGCCGGTCCCTGTGACGTAAGGGGGAGAAAGATATGAGTGTGTGCTTTATATTTTTTTAGTCAAATTACAAGCAAGCGTAGAGCACCAACAACGTAGAGCACCAACATCACCAGTCTATTCTTCTCACTAAATCGAACAGTTATTCGATACCAAAAAAGTCTAGCGGCGACAATAAAATCGCTTGTGCTAATTGACTTGTCGGTCACGGGATCCCCGCATCAGCTTCGTGATCTTGTTTCTATTGAATGGCAGGTTGGGTTTAACAAATATGATGTCTCTAGAGATGGGTATTCAGCTATATTTAGAGACGACAATTCGGTCTTGCTGGTTTTGTTAAGAGTGAAGCCTTGGCAGTTGGATCTGAGTCCATAAACTAAAATATGCACTTACCACACTTTTCATAATCTTCCCCGCTGATTCTAGATTGCTTTGCCCTGATGCCCTCACTCGGAAATTTCAGGGAAACAAAGGCCAATCATCCTGAATCCTTCGGCTGATCTAAATGCGATCGTAAAAACGAAGAAAAATCATTTTCCGTCCTCGGCGATCTGAAATGCTGTCACATGACGTATATCTCAAAATACCCGAGACATTCGCAAGATGACATCACAATCACCTGTCATCTGCAACTGACGCCGCAGGTCATGAAACGTGAGAACCCACTCAATTAGTACCGGGGACCCGATTGAGGATATCGATAAGCTGATTTAACATTGCCGATTGTGGTCCACTGGATCGGAACAGATTTGCCGGGGACGATATATAATAAGATGTGTCATTACTGATTGTCTTACACCCGTTTTCCTTGATTTTCGTAGTTGTAAATTGTGACATGAATATTCATTACTACGGCATTGGATATAAATAAGTCGACGATACCGCCTGAAACATACTGACAACGCAATATCTGCATATTCTCAAGTCCTGCCTGCTGAGAAGCCATCTAAGCCACCCGAATATTCCCCTTTATGACCCGACCTTCCGGTCTTAAGTCCCTGGCTTAACCCTATTTGGCATAACTATACCCCTCAGGTAAGGTTTAACTATTTTAACTATATCTGTCTTATGGATCCAACTTCCGTCGCGCGGTCGACTTCAACCTCGTTACCTCCACACCGCTGCCTTTGTGCGCGACGGCGACGGAGACTGTAGCGTGTTGGGCGTACTACTAACGAACGATGAAGTGGTGCATGCAGGCCCAAGTAGTGAAATATTTCACCCCTGTTCCTTGACTATGCCACACCTACACCCCATATACCCAAAAGATCATTGCGCCCAGGACGCTGCAACCTTCTAACCCTCTTGACTAAAAGTCCCACAGAGATCGGGCTAAGAATTGTACACAGTAAGATAGCCCACGTGACAATGAGATAGATTTCAGAACCCCCTTCTGACGAAGACGACCTCGAGGAGCTAAAGATCCCATTGCTCTCTGCAAGTGACGATATAAGGAAACCAATCTCACCCCGGGCAATCATCGCGGAGCCAATTATCGACGCAGGATACAGCGACAAAGGTTTTTGGAGGCTCGAGCCACAGTGGAATTCAGAGGCGACGGACCTTGCCTCGGATGGATTCTCCTCCACACATACGGGCTTTTGGTTGTTTATATTGCTTGGTTTGACTGTGACCCTACGCCAGATTTTTGGTCGCAATGTCAGCTTAGAAGGCGTTATTCCAAACGATGACCGAAATGTGAATCGTACAAGCCAAAGAGCACAAATCATCTTCCCAGAGGCCATCAAGAGAGCATATACCGCTCCACGCCAAAGGATGGATCCAGAAAACATGTGTGATATGGGCACGGCAAAACCGATGGAAGCCTTGGAATTTTATACCCGTTAGCCCAGATTGTACAATGGCTATAAGCATCATTCTTACAAAAAAGAAAGGTTTCAGTATCCTCTCAACTGCGGCAAGATAGTAGGTCTTGTAGATTGCTAATCCGGTAAATTGGTCATCGTCCCGTCCGGATGGCTCATCCGCGAGACACAGTCTGTGACACGGTCTGTGACTAGTAGCGATTTCGATCGTGTCCAGTTTCGCACTGCCCCCATCAGTAATCCCTTGCCCCAGTTGCCTTTGACCAGTCTGCTTCGATTGTAAGGAGCAATCCTTATTCTCTGTAAATCCGTCCGCCTGACCGGACGACAGATGTGAGACTTCAGCATCCCACCAACTGACTGATGCACCTGCCAGATATGCCGCGAGAAGGTTTGACGCTCCAGCATAAGACGCTCCAGTCACTAAGCCGAACAGAATGATGGAGTGGACCAGTAGCGTGGTATCTCCCCGATGAAGTGCCCGGTCTATCATCCCTTTTGGATTCTTTTTCCGCCAAAAATTTATACTTATCATTATATGCCTAATGAAAAAGCGGCACGCAAACAGTATAACAAACACCATGCCAAGCGAAACAGTTATAGGCCGCACAATCGTCACAGCACTGAAAGAAGATACGGCGCTGGCGAGATTAGTTATGACCTGAACCATGATTAGACCAACGACATCATCCATCATAGCTGCACTAGTTAGGACAACCCCCAGCCGTGAAGTTGTCAATCCGCTAGTGTTAAGGATGGTGAATGTCGTTCCTAAGCTCGTGGAGCAGAGTGCCGCACCTCCTGCGAACGCTTGTAACGTCGTCGCACTGGCGAGTTTCTTCAAGGAAAATGACAACGCTATTGGCACTCCTATCCCGGTAACGGCAATTCCAACCGAGAGCCACAAGTTGGCTTTCACTGAAACCAGATTTGTTGAAAGACCACCTATTAGCCTGTCAGAAAGCTGCCGCAAGGTATCACATCCATGGACATCACCAACCTTCATAGACAAGTAGTATGAGACCCAGATACCCAAGCTGCGCAATTGTTTGCTCCACTGTTATTCCAAGCAATCCTGCTCCAGGGCTCCCCCATGCGACTCCGATAAATACTTGACCAAGAAGACCGCAGTATACCAGGTTGTCAAGAACATGATTGACGACATTCAGAAGAAAGAGGAAAGAGGATTGCGTTAGGATCGTGAGAATATCTGGCTCGTGATAGGGGAGACACGCAGACAAAGTCCCCACCATGATGTCAGTCAGCAATTGCCCAAACTCCTAACATCCGATGTGTACGCGATGCAAATCCTCGAGTAACATTAAATCAAGAGAGAGACATTAAAAACACGTCAGTAAGCTCCTTGCGGTATATCGCTCTCATAGCTTCCAAAATCCCCCAGCGCCACAAACCCTAACCTTGAACTTATTCTTTAAAGTCCAACTCGGACAATAAAAGTCCAAAATACCACTGGCCTGTGTACCCGCCGTACCCAACTTAATTTTCAACTCCCCTGCTTACTTTACCCTCTTTTACAATTTCGACCACGGCGTCCCTTTTTACTAAAAGCGCGTGTTTTCCTTGACACGCGTTCAAAATCAGTTACCTCTATTTACACACGCGTTCAATTTAGTGGTGGATACGATTTGCGATTAATCGTTATTCGTATTCCGTAAAGTCAAATACGATTACTATACGAGTCCATGTGAAACTTTACGATTAACTATGCGAGCGCTGAGGTTGGTTACTCGCAAAAAAATCGTATAGTCATTCACGTGATTTCATTATCTGCCCTGAAATGCAAACGTAGATGACATCATGACAAACAGATAAATTGAATAAAAAAGACACAAAATTACAATTCAGTTGCAGTTGAATAGTGGTCTGCAAGTAAAGTAAGCTTTCTCATGGTTCCTGACTCCATCGAATACCGCCTTCACCCTAGCAGTCCTCTTCCGCCACTAAATAATCTCTCAACGGCCACTTCAGTCTTCAGAGGCTGGAATTGCAAGATAGTCTCTGGCCGCTCCTGCCATTCTCGGATATTCATCTTTGTAGGGCCCTCCACCACCTTCGCAGCCATCCCTGTTCAATAGCGTCGACAGCTACTGTCTCTTCGCCAAAGTAGTTGTCAATATCGGATCGCTGAGCCTTTCGGGGCCCAACTTTGAGAGCATGCGGGACTCGAAGCTGGGCTTCTCAGCAATAACAAGTTGTCAATCGAGCGGCAAATGATAACTAACAGATCCAAGAGTTCTTTCGTAGTATGTTAAACAGGCACCCTCGTTCCACGCGTTGTCAGGGTAAATTTTATTAGTCCATTCCTAATTAGGAATACGATTACTATACGATTTTTTTGTAGACTATACGATTACTTTACGATTACGTTCTCAATTTTGCGATTAACTTTACGAATAATAGTAAATTTTGACGGTGCCGTAATCGTGTCCACCCCTAGTTCAATTGACCATAGTGTTCAGATCGACTATCAAATGGCTTTTAGATTTTGCGAGGTTATCATACTATTCACAATCAAGAAGCAGCAGCTGAGCCTCACGCAACGTGGCGCCGATCGTGACTTTTTGTATATCAGCGCCACGAACCCAGCCAGCCAGCCAGCTGTGAGAAAGCCCGGGGGACATGCCACGACAGCCAAGAGAAAAGCGGTGGACGACGGTCCGGCTATATGTCTCATGCTGAAGATCAACGCAACGCCCAACAGCAATCTCGTCAGCGGCCAGTCACATGTTCACGGCAAACACTTATAAAGTGGACACTGAGGCGGAACCCATTAGGCTAGCAGATATTTCAGAGATGTCAGTTACGGACACGAAGGCGCTTTCCAACTACAACGAGGCGTTCACGCTTCTGAAGGAGGATACACCAGAGCAGCGACTAGATGTTCAACTGCCTTATGAAAAGTTTTTGCAGCTGGACGATGCCTTTTCTAAACTACAATTGGCGGAAGGCATTTCAGAGGATCAGAGGTCTGTCGGCCTTCACTGTTTAAGACATAACTAACCGTATTCGTTATGATAGGTACCTATCGTTAGCCTACCATAGCGTCGCCCAGACCGTGACAGTGGTGACTTGCCTTAGCAGCATCCATGCAGGAGCAGTGAGCTGGATCTATTACGGAATCTTTGCATACGTTGAGGACTATCTATCTACGAGGAGTCCGCACACAGTAGAAAATATTCAGTTAGTTGGATCTGCCACTCAATATTTCACTCATGGTGAGTACGGAAGGAGCAGAAAAGAGCCAGATGGAGCATTCATGTACAAGACTATGACTGGCATTGGTGAACTGGTGATTGCTATCGAAGTTGGGACTAGTGAGACATATGACAAGCTTCTGGAAGACAAGGATATGTGGATCGAAGGTATGCGTGTTAATGTGTTCATATTGATATGCTTTAAAGAATCGACACTATTTAAAGATCCTGATGCTCAGTGCAGGCGGAGAAGGTGGCAATGGCACAAAGCCTTGCTGAAACCATTGAAACGAACCCCAGGCTAGGCTATTATGGTCCACTTGCGTACAGGGATCACATATGGGTTGGTGAGCTAAATGAAGCATTCATTGAAGTCTGGCGACAGGATTCACACCGTAGATTTGTGAGTAATATCATTAGATCTACTTTGTGAGAGCTAATCAGCTGTATACTTAGGATCTGATTCAAGAGGGATCCGTCATCCACTCCTCCTGGTCAGCATCCCCTCCCTACCTCAACTATGTTCTCATTTGAGTCGTAGCACGTGAGAAAGGTACGAACACCGGGATCAATAAAAACAAACGCACCCGGTGTTGCAGATTTCCTTTTCTCTTTCCCTTTATTTGGGGTGATGAGAAAGTAGCGACCCGACCGCTTCCTCAAGAGCCTTGAATCCCTCGTTAAAATTTTGGGCGAAGACTCTGCAGCAGCCATCTTTGACGGCGAGAAGATGGATGAAAAAAAGATCCGTCACCACGGTTCCACTTCTTCTTCAGGACCGAGAGGCTCTGTGTTGGAGCCTGTTTCGATCGGAACTTCAACGTAAATTGCTTCTTGTCTTTCTTATATTTTGCCATACTATTTTTGTAATTTTTCATGAAGTCCCTAATCGCCTCGTCCTTCAAATCGTAGGCGTATTGATCCAACCACTTCTCACTATCGTCCAATGTATTTGTTTCGCTGTTTAGTAGAACAGCTCGCAGTTCCTTCTGCGATGGCTTCATCCCCTCTTGTACCAACGTTACACATTTGTTGTATATGTAGCTGCGTCCGAACCACTGTCTCAGTGTTTCCTTCTGCGACGTGGTTGGAAAGAGGTGGATTTTGCGGGCGTATCTTGCTGGCTCCACCTTCCGTACGTTTTGCGACGGAGTCATTAACGTCGGCGAGAATGTCTTCTCAACGTTCGAGAAACGCGTACTCGTCTGCGGGTGGACATTTATTGAGAACCATGTGTTGGACTCCAAGCTTCTGGAAGGTCCGCTCAGAGGGCTCGAACCCAAACCTGCAGACACGGTCGTTGTATTCAATGACCACTCTTGTGACAGCTTCCGCGTAGATTCTCTCCAAAAGGATTCCGAGCGCTTTATTGAGTCCCGATGGCAGGTTGCGATAATTATAATCAGACGAGAGGCTCAGAACAGAAAAGCCCGCGAGAAAAAAAAAGAGAGAGAGAGAAAGAGATAGGGGGAAGGTGGCGTAGCCCGCGGTCTGGCGACTGTCGTGTCAGGTTCGGCCGATAACGGATTAAGAAACGCATAAGTAGTACGAGGACAGTGCGGCTTAAGTGTACTGATCGTCGGCGCGCGGGAGAAATTCGGCTGGAACGCGGCTGGTACGCAGAGAAAATTTGTATCGTCATGTTAAAGTCTTCTACTCACAATTTCCTCGGGTAAACTACAAGTGGTTTTATTTCGCCTCAATATTAATATTCACATTGCTGGAACTACGCGTCTTCCACGTACGTGCGAACACGCTAACTCGCATTCGAGCGGCTTTCTCCTCGACGATGACAGTCCCGCAAAAGCCACCAGGGCATCTGGCGTACGACTACTCAATGCCCCTTCCCCCCGCAATCACAGTCGACGATCCCGAGACTCTACCATTAACATGTGAACCCTGCAAAACAAGCATTCTCTCATTATTTGCGAAAGCCCGATCCGAGAACCGGCCTCTATACATAGCCGCGCCGATGGTTCGCTACACACGTCTTCCTTTCCGTCTCCTCATTCAGCGCCACTTCGCCGTTGACGTAGCATACACGCCAATGATGATCGCCCGCGAGTTCAAAAATTCAAAGTACGCACGTGAAGCGGATTTTTCGACCTGCAAGCTGGACGGTCCCGTCATTGCGCAGTTTGGCGCGCCGAATGCCGAGGAATTGGTGGAGGCGACGGAGTTTGTCAAGGATTATGTCGCAGGAGTGGGATTGAACTGCGGCTGTCCAATTAAGGAGCAGAATCAAGAGGGAATAGGCGCGGTACTCATGCAGAAGATCGACGTTGTGGAATCAATGGTACGTGTCGCGCGGGAGAAATTCGGCCGGAGCGTTGTGCTGGATGTCAAGATCCGGATTCACTCAGACGTGGATCGTACAGTTGACTTTGCAAAACGGGTTGCGGCCGCTGGAGCAGATATTATCACTGTGCATGGCCGTCTGCATAAGCAACGGAATTCGGTGCCGCCAAACCTCGAGGCTATCAGACGGGTGCGCGAGGCCGTACCTAGGGAGATCTACGTTGTAGCCAATGGTGACTGTTTCGTGTTGGCGGATGTCAAGAAGATTGTTGAAATTACTGGTGTAGATGGAGTTATGGCCGCCAGAGGACTTTTACAGAATCCGGCACTTTTTGCGGGGTACGAAAACACTCCTTGGAAAGCGGTTGAACTCTTATGGGCCTATGCGATGGAATATGGCAGTCCGTTCAAGAACATTCAATATTTGATCGTCGAGATGACGCAGGGACTGCTAACTAAGCAGGAGCGTGCAGATTTGAGATTAGTTAAGAATTATCAGCAAATGGAGGAATGGCTGGATGAACGGTTCATAATGAAACGCAGAGGCGAGGTCGGATTTGCGGAGCGGGACTTTGATGGGTATAGAAGGTAGTCAAAACTTGTATGATATTCGTGTATTTTAGGGCATGGAGTTTTGGATTATAAATGAATCATTTTTATTCAGAATATTCACTCATTTTTATTTTTACATCCCGATGAAGCCATTAAAATCCACGCCGATCATGCCGCCCAGGTCCAGTCGATGGATGAGCATAATATATCTACGGTTCTGCCAGTCGAAGACCATCCAATTAAGTCAAACTTATAAAAGAATTACAAATATTTATGTGGAGGATGGATTGGTTTTGAGCGTGACGACGTCATCTCTCCAACTCCTCCCAATCCAGTGATTCCTGAAATTCATATTCGACCTGGCCGCTCCGTATGGACCGCGACCCGGCGAGTGACATCATCACCAATTGCGACAGTCTTCGCCTTGGCCGCCTTGACGGGCGTTTGTCGACTCGACAAGTTTGCACATCGAATATTTGAAAAAAAAAAATTTGTTGAATGACGAAGCATAGAGAATGCGGCGATTTCTAAAGTCTCTGTCGAATCTGCGGCAGGCACGGTAAGTATGACGAGCTAAAACAAGCGCACGTTTCTGCATCGCCTAATTGCATCTTGCTTTTTATATTGCAGATACGTAGTCTATTACAATCATGACAATTTGCTTGTGAGATATGTTGCTAACGTTGCGTCAGGCAAATAGCGCGGTCAGCACAGAGAAGCGTAGGCCGTACCAATGCGGAAGCTAACACTCCCATCCGGCGCAGTGCCATCGACCGGCTAGCATTACGATCAATTTACTCCTGGCGAGCAAGTCCGCAGGCCCAACATGCATTATCTGCTCGTCGTAATGCTCTAACTCGTAACATGGGCGTAAATGCGAACGTCGTCTCACGTACCGTTATTTCCCCCCATCATCAGGTTTCATTCGATAATAAGAAAGTGTACATCCCATGGGACGAAGGCGTCACCTCCTCGTATCACAATGTTTGGCTCCGTGACTCGTGCCAATGTGCCTCTTGTTTTCATCCAATCACGAAGCAGCGGCTTGTCGACACTTTTACCATCCCGACATCGGTGCACCCGGAGTCGGCTGAGGCGTTGGACGCAGCATTGAAAATAACATGGCAGAACGATGGTCACGAGAGTTTTTATCCGTGGGACTGGTTGCATTTACATTCATATCAGCCTGTGCTTGAGAAGGATTTGTCCTTCAGGAAAGTGCTCTGGAGTTGTGACGAAGTGCAGAATAATCCGCCTGTGGTTGAGTTTTCGAGCGTGATGAGCTCAGATGCTGGTGTGGCAGAGTGGACGAGCAAAATCGTAAGTGCTATGTCTCCCGTGATGGAAGGCTTAAGCTAATTGATAGAAATTATATGGGTTCTGTTTCGTTGATGGCGTTCCAGTGAATCCCGATGACACAGAGAAGCTTATCAACCGGATATCATTCCCCCGCCAGACGCATTACGGTAAGAGATCATATTGGGGATATATCTTTCGGCTCACTAACTTATCAGGCGGTTTCTGGGATTTTACTTCTGACCTCGCAGCAAATGACACTGCCTACACGGATCTCGCGCTAGGCCTTCACACGGACGGAACGTACTTCACAGAACCACCTGGTCTTCAGATATTGCATCTGCTCCACCACAACGGCTCAGGGGGTGAATCCGTTTTGGCAGACGGATTTAAAGCGGCGCGCATTCTTCGAGAAGAAGCGCCGGAGCATTACAAGACCCTGTCGCGAATTCGCATCCCGGCCCATAGCGCCGGCAATGAAGACGTGTGCATTCGACCAGCGAGCGCGTCGCCCATTCTCAACCATGACGAGGCAACTGGCGAGCTGATCCAAGTGCGCTGGAATAATGACGACCGCTCGACGATGGACCGTTGGGAAGGCGGCGATCCTGATGTTGAGGTGATCAGATTTTACGAAGCGATTAGGAAATGGCATGAGATCGTCACGCGAAGGGAGACGGAGTATTGGTTCAAATTGCGGCCTGGTCGGGCATTAATATTTGACAATTGGAGGGTTATGCATGGACGCAGTACGTTTGATGGCGAGAGACGATTATGTGGGGCGTATATTAGCATGGATGACTTCGAATCGCGGATGAGACTTACAAATTTAGGACGGGAGGCGGTGTTGAAGTATATATGAGCAATTCGTTATATGCCTGAAATGATTGGGGTAGGGTATTTTGCATTGGGTATCGGCTGGAAAACTCTTGGATGGATTATGTGCAAGGCAAGGATATACGGGAATATAATTGTATTTTTTTGTTTGTATTGGAGCTATGTAATGCACTTTGAGTAGTCCATGCTTTTTATTAATATCACAGTCCAAATGATTAGTTACATGCCTAAGTACGCGCGCATCCATAAACCTACAGTGCCTTCAAGATTATCCCGAAACCCATCCAAAAGTGTGCATTTACTTAATCATACATTAATTCCGACACTTAGCGTGTCGAATTGGACGAGCGAGCTTCGGCCGTCCGCGACACATTTTTGCGCAGTTCTGGGGCGTTACTGTTTGCATTTCGCAAAACTGAACGTTGCCGGGTCGGAACACCTGAATTGCCTGTGGTTTTTGCCGTTGTGGGCCGTCCAGTCGGCCGCATTGTCATACTCCGTGGATTCGGGGCCGCCATCGGCATTGACGTCGACGAGCTGGTTCCCGAAGCCGAAGCCTTCCCATTGCCTAGTTTATTTCCATATACTATGCACCGTTAGCCGGAATCATATTGTGGTCCAATCAAAACTGTCGTACTTCTCTTCTGCACCACGGCATCTCGTTTACGTTTCTGCTCCTCCGCTTCCTTCCGCTTCTGAGTAGCGACTGCCATCTCCTGCGCGCGTTTCTCGGATTGCGCCTTGGCCTGAGCTTGTTGAGCGGCAATCGCGGCCAACCGAATCTGGTGCAGATGTTCGTCCTAATGATCCGACGTTACGACTTGTGTACTTGTTCATAGAGAGAGCCCTTACCTTTGTCGCACCCTCCCATTTGGGATCAAAAATAAGTCGCTGGGTGTGCTCTGTCTGCGACAAAATCCGCATCCATAAATTCAGTAGACTGTCAACATTCGTCGTCGTAGTAACAACTTTCTGAACAACCACATCAATACGATACGGAACAAGAACCAGTGGCGGCAGCAACCTACACACCTCTAAATTTGACTCGGCGACTGCAATGGAATCCAGTACGGCTGTGATGGACGCGTTGACAGAGCGAACTTGTTCGAGTTCTTGGCGTAACCGATCTTCTCTCCTCAACTCCGTGTCAACGATTTCAGAGGCGGAAAGTTGTTGGTTAGTGAAAGGTTCGTTGAGAGATAATTGCAGCTCGTGCAAAGATGCTAATAATGTGTCCGTTTCTGGAGACATAGTTGTTTAATTGTGGAGTTGATGCAACAGCAGTAGATGTTTACATCTCATGAAGTTGCTAGGCGACGCGTCGGCAAAGTCAGGGTGACCGATGTGGCTACTCCCAATTTTCTTGGATTTGCTGCCCAGGGTCCTGCGTTTGTTATCGCATTGCAGCAAATTATATTATCGTCTCAAATAGCTTTTATAATCGTATAGTTTGTATTCGTATTTATGATGCATGCAGATATAATTTGGCCAACCAATCAGACTTAATCCAGGCATTGTGGCATGGCTCGTACAACGAACACATTCCACTCTTCATAGAACAGTGAATAATGAGAAAAATGAATAAAAGATTGAATTTTATTAACTAACTAATAAATTTCTTTTCTGAACTTTCGCTTGTTATCCAACGCGTCAATCTCGACGCGTGCATGACGCGTTGAAATTGTTACCCTGCTTATTGTTTTCCCACTTGTTTGTGTCCGCCCCTTTCTACGCAATCATCCCACACACAAGAGCATACACGATCGGGTTCACGTCTAAACACCCAAGTCACTCATTGCGCGGTTCATAATTCGAACGGGACAAATCGATTGGTTTGATCGACGACAGGAAGGAAAGAATGCCGCGCACACCACCCAGACACACTGGCAGCAGTTCGCCTTTGATCACTCCGCCGACGCCGCGGTACGGGCCGATGTTTGATCCAGATCGCTACACTTTACTTGACCGGCGGCAACAGAAGCAGCAAGAGGGTGATCAACATGCACACAGGCAGCGCCCACGAAGGAGGGGGAGTACTGAGGATACCGGGCTAGATGAAGAGTGTGCAACCCGATCACGGACGCGGACGCGGACGATTTCAGGTGCGCAGCCGGGTGTACAGATGGTCACGCCTCGGGAGACGCCGTATCGTAGGCGGCGACAAGGTGAACCGGATCTAGCGACGACAGAGGAGGGAGTTGAAGATGGGTTGTCTAACGACGGAAGCCGGAAGGGCAAGTACGTTGCCAGGGTGTTATTCCCTTCCACCCCTGCGCAGACGGCAACGGAGGACGATGGCTTGGATGAGTTTGGGGGCATGCGCATGGATAGCAAATTAAAGTTTAGTATATACAAAGACCCTGGGCCTGATTTTGAAGTGTACGAGGACGCTGAAGATGATCCATTCGTCACGCGGCCGGGGACGGCCAAAAAAAGGTCCCTACAGGATGTGAGGCCTGATCCGTCCAAGAAAGGCATGGCGTTTGTCTTGTAAGTTGCAGACACAGCTTTGGAGGTTAAACACTAACATGTAGTAGCCGGGGAAAGAAAGTATTCCGGCCATTTCCTAGCGAAGAAGAATATTCTGACGACGAGTTCGCAATTGCGCCAATTAAACCCCGGATTTTATTCCCACAAGCTACAGCAGACGCGGAGGCGTCACTCGACTCGTCGCAGCCTACGTCGTCTTCGGCAATATTCGACGACTTGGCTGCCGATTCGTCGAGCACGGATGTGTCCACCCAAGGCAGCGCTTGTCACAAACGAGACAGAGGCATCGCGAAATACGACGTCGATCATTTCGGCACGACTAGCTATGCAGCCGAGTCATGTCCGCCGGATCCTGAGGAAGAGGAAACTGACATTGAGAATTACTATTCCCCTTGATGAATAAATTATATAATTGATGTATTATACCATTTCATATGATGGGTTTCAGATATATTTTTGTGCGGCGGATAGATTGGGCGACTGTTGATATGTAAATGGGTATTTGGCATTTGTGTAATATAGTTGTTGATGTGACTGTACAAATGTACAATGCAAATCCTATCACAAAACCGAAAATTAATATTATCCTAACACACTATGTACAATGTTTTCCGCCACCCCAAGAGATCGCACCATTGTCTGCAGTCGCTACTGCTTGCGTAAAGTCTCTCCGTCGTACTGCCACGGGTGGCGCTCTTATCATATTTTCCGTATATAACATCTCGGCCGTATCATACAGTCGACTTTATGTACATTTACTTTGAGAAGAACTGCACGACAGACGGAGCTAAACCCAACATGATTAGCACAACAAGAACCGTGTTGTTGCATAGAACAGGGCGGAAAAAGCCAGGAATCAAGAAGATAAAACACAAGAAGATAAAACACAAGAAGATAAAACACATACTCAACCAAAGTCCGACACAAGCAACGACGACAGAGAGCATCATTCCGGAGGCAATCTTATCTTCCTCCGCGACTTTTTCTGGAGAGGGAGGTGGTGGTGCGCCGCCTGCGAACATTGTTGTTTCGTTAGATTCCTTTTTTTTTTAGATAAAGGGGTAGCGAGATAAGATGTTGATTAAATTGCGCAACGGTGAAGTATGGTCGGATATATTTAATGTCCCGTGGAGGCGAAAAATTATTGGACAGCCCGTTGGGATTGACAGTTACGGTTTATTCGTCAAACTGAGCGCGATTTAGATTTTGCCATTTTAGGTTTGCATCCCACGATTCCAAACATTCTATATCAATATAGATCTCGCTTGCTTCACCTATTCGACGATCACAATGTCAGATGTCGAGTCAGCGGCCTTGCCCGCGCAAGATGAAGAGAAACAGCAGAATGGATTGGAGGATATGTTTGACAATGACGAGGAGCTGTCCGAATTGGACGAAGATCAGTTCAAAGATGTCGAAGTCGACGCCATTGGTCTTCCTATTACGGAAGAAGTGTACAAAATTCAGCGACATAAGCGATTGAGAGAGGAGGGTGAGAGAGCGGCCGGGAGGAGGACGAAGGAGCGGCCTAGAGCAAGGAAGAGGGGGGATGCGGACGGTGGAATTATTGTGACTGAGGGGGTTACGGGGCGGAGGAAGAAGGATCGGAAGGAGCGGGGGGAGGCAGAGCTTGAGAAGCTAGATCCAGATCAGCGTATGTGTGCGGTTGTTTTTTGTTGGATCGACTTTGTGCTAATGGAAGCAGTACGGCTACGGGAATTGGAAGAACGCATAGACGCTGTGCTCAAGACGCAGAAGAGAAGGAAGAAAGTAGACGAAGACGATATTGAACAGATGCAGGATGACCGGATTGTTGAACTCCGGGAGCGTATGCGGCAGGCAGCGATCAAAGATGCCGAAGCGATCAAAGACGGGTTGCCAGCTACGCACAAGCTGCAGATGTTGCCCGAAGTCCGCGATGTTTTGCAAAAGTATGTTGCAATATTTTTTTTAATAAAAACGGTGAACAGAGTCTAATAGTACAAGGCATTCATTGTATGACTCAATTTTAGACAACAATTTATTGGAGTCAGTTAGGTTGTGGCTCGAGCCGCTGCCGGACGCATCGTTACCAGCATACAGTATCCAGCGAGAATTATTCGCTGCGTTAGAAGAACTACCGATCAAGACGGTACATCTGCGCGAAAGTGGAATCGGCCGGGTAGTGCTGTTTTATCAAAAGAGTCGCAAGCCGCAGTTAGGTATCAAGCGGATTGCGGATAAGCTAGTCGGTGAGTCTACCTGGTGGTGTGCTTGGATTGTGCAAAGAAGGAGGCTAACGGGAAGTAGGAGATTGGAGTCGACCGATAATGGGACGGAATAAGAAGGGACGGAATTTGATGAGACTGCAGGGATAATGTATGAATAATTTTGTTTGAATGAATTTATGAAACAGCGTTCACATGTTACTCATTCGGGATATGCATAAAATGAGCCATAGTCGGCATAATCGGTCTCCAATCGTATCAATCTGCGCCACGCCATAGTCGGTGGTATCCATCAATGTATTCTGGCTCAAACTAGCCCAACCAGGAATATCGCGCTGATTCGAGATAAAGCGTTGAAGATCTAAGTGTAATGTGGCTGGTCGTAAAGTTTGATAATTTAGATTTAAAGACGTAGAAGGCAAAGTATATGGAGGACCGATTGAAAAATATTTTGGTACTGGCCGCTCCAATTTACTTGATTGAGTTGTGTATTGATGGATGTAGGATATTCCAATTGAGGTAATTGCTTATTATGTCCTTCACTTTGTCATATAGTTAGTAATTAATCATACGATGGAAGGCAGCCTGACACCATAACCATACACTAAAGATAGGCGCAGGGCGCCGTTCCCCACCGCAAAAGCCACAACTTCTTTCTGACATGCCAAAACGCCACTCAGATGTCAATCTTGTATCATATATGCATCGGTTTTAAACGCGGAATACTACATTGTGGACTGGTGAACCAATTAGCAATTAGCAAGATTGCTGATTGGTCTCAGTGCTGTTCAGCGAATATATGGCTGTATTATTAAGTAGTTAGAGAGATAGCTTTTGACTAGTGGAGGAAAATATGACTCTAGCTTAATAATAGTTTATCGAGAGCTTTCTCGGGCATCGACGAAGGAAGAAAAAATTTGATCCCTAGGAGAAGAGTGCGATGAGATGGAGTCTCAATTTCTGTGTAGAACACACCTTAACTGTAATGGAGTTTTGGCCACTGCCGCGCCGCTCGAGCCTTTCAGCCGAGCCACAGGCGAGCCACAGGCGAGACTCAGCATTGAGTAGCGCACGCGCAGATTTAGTTGGAGATTTGTGCAGAAAAGACGAGTCAGTACTCATTATTTGCAGAAAAGACGAGACACGAGAAGGACGCGTAGGATGCAGATAGAAAGACAAAGGAGACAAAACAAAAAATAGACGGAAGGCGCGGCGCGAACAGCCGATAGCAGGAGTGGCGGTACACTTCGTGGCGCAGGTGGCCCTAGCAAGCCTTGCATTAGCCAAGGTTGTGTTGACGTCATATCAGCTCATCTACCGTGATCGCCAGCACCTGGCTTTTAGCCTTGTTCATTTCGTATTTTGCAACATTGCTACCTTTGTCATCTGCAGTCTATAACATCAGCACTTCCGCTAGTCGGCATAGGAGTGCTTAGTAATGAACCTAAGAAACAAAGGGATCGTCGGAAAAGGGGTAGAAGGAAGATCGTAAGATGACGCAGGAGTGCCACTTTTGGCTGATGATGCCGTGTGGCGCAAAATGATTTCATGTGACTCAGCCGCATGTTTAGCTCCAAGCCAGCTCAGCCCGTCGCACAAATTTTGCCACTCCGCATTGTGCCCAAAAAGTTGGATTTAAAGCTCAGCTGACCCTAAGATTTACGAATGTACAAGTGTCTAAGACTAACAGACTTATACTACTTATTTATTTTGTTTAACATTCATACATTTAATAATAAAAAAGATTCGCTCTTGAAGGCTGATCGCTTTGGGTTAGGTTGGGTACTAACCGTGGCCGACGATGTCACGCGCATCTCCTTCCGTACCCAAGTTCGTACCAAACTCAATTCGATGTGCTTTTAACTAAACCAAATCATCCTTGCTCCCTCCCCCCCCCCTCCAGCCCATATTAAAACCTGCCTTACTTCCCACCCGCGCAAGCTCTTCAAGTTCATATTATCCCCAATCACTTTTCACTAAACTTACCACCAATGTCATCGCAAATCGACAAACAGAGCTCAATGCCACCATTACCGCCGCCACTGCCAACACCTCTCATGGCGGCGTCCGATGTCCTGATCCCGGACGACAAGCGGTCTCCTGCCGCCCAAAGATCGTCCATCATGCTGTCGCCGCCTCCTTCCCCATTCGCGAACACTGATAACACAGCCAGAGCTGATCCGCCACTCTTTTCGTCTCATGGACTATCCGATCTCCGCGCGGCCATGTTCCGGCCGCTCGTCGATGTAGTCCGTCAGAATGGGGTCGTTGCTGCGGCTATTGAGGCCTCCTCTCCCAAGGGAGATAGCAAGGAAAGTGACAACAACTACAGCGAGTATTTCCAATCGACCGTGTATGAGCAGTATGCCAAGTCTCCGCGCCGATGGCTTGCGGCCCAGCGCGAGATGCTCAAGCTCTACAAGCCTCAGATCGCCACCGTCATATCTGTCACTGCCACTCAGCCGCCTGCTTCCGCACCTACTCCCCGGCCATCGCGAGTTATTAAACCGAGACCACAGATTCAATCTCCATCCGGCGGCATGACAACCCGCAACTCCGCGCCGTCGTCTCCACGAATCGTATCAAAGAAAGTCCGACCTTTGAACGTATCGCCAACAGTGTTCACTTTACCAACCGCACAGAAGCGATCGTCCTTGTCACCTGAATCGTCGCCACGAATGTCAACAGTGCACGACATTGACCTCGACGACGTGCCAGATTTTTGTCCGCCTCTTTCGTCGCTCGACGGCACGAAGGGCATGCGAACAGACTGGAAAGGCAACGCGATGGATTTATCCGACGACCCCGATCGCGAGCTTCTTCACCCGTACGAGCTCCAGCTTGCCTCTGTTCTCCGACTGCCGTGCGCAATGTATCTCGACTCCAAGAAGCGCATATTCGCCGAACGCGTGTTCCGCGCCCGCAAGGGTCTTCAATTCCGTAGGACCGACAGCCAAAAGGCGTGCCGTATTGACGTGAACAAGGCAACCCGGTTATTCGTCGCGTTCGAGAGGGTGGGATGGTTTGACGACAAGTGGCTCTCACCATATTTGTAATCGTTATTTATTTTGTTCCTTTTTTTGTGGGTAATCGGTATTTTATGGGACGGACTTTTTTAAAAACTTATTTGGATTCATTCGACTTTCTTTAATGGGTTATAGATCACTCGGTCGTGTATTTTTATTTCCAATTCGGTACATGGGATTCATGGATGGCTTTGGGTATTTGCATTTTCCTTCATTTTTTTTTTTTTGCATTAGGGGTCATTCATACAGGTTTTTATGATAATATTCTTTCTCTTTTTGTATTTGTGTGAAATAGGGACAGGGGGGCATTCTGGGGGTATACACAGGAAACGGCCGGTGCATAAGCATAATATTGGGGGTTTCTCATTTTTTTTTTGAGTATTTTTAATAAACTTTATTGGTAGGACTCTGTGTGGTAGTGAGCAAGCAATGAATTGAATTGAATTGAATTGAATTGAAAGGGGGATATGATAAAAATAACGTCCATCGTATTGGTATCAGAGGTTTAGGCATATCGATGAGCGGGGATGTGTGATCGGCAATGCCCCGCTTTTGACTCAGTGCAGTCAGTTTTGACCCCCTTGTCTGTTTTCCCTGATCATTGGCCTTGTTGATGATATGTCTTCTCTACATGCCGACAATCATGACAAAGTAATCTGTCAAGTAGTGGATATAATATATTCGTACCATATGTTTTACAACAATGTGAAGGCGGGGTTATTTCATTGGGTTAAGTTATATATAAATTGATCGTATAAACTTGGGGCTTTCTCAACTACTCTGCGGCTTGGTGGTCATGTTCCTAGCCTAGTGGCGCTACGTACTTGTTCTTATACTGCAAATCCAACAAAAATTCAGTTGATATGGTGCTATTACTATTATGCACTAGTCACTGCGTATAGTATACTAAGTATACATGTGCCATGTACAGACAGGGGTTTTGGTTTGAGGATAAGCGAACAGATTATGAGCTGGAATTACTTGACAGGTCATTAACCTCGCTTTTTCTCCAGTGGCGGCTGTCGTTCCGTTCGCAATGGAACGATACCATAACAGCGTAAGTCAGTAAAGCGCTGGCAGGGGATAGATATAAATTAATCGGCTAAGGCAACCAGGGAGGGGCTCTGAGAGCGATGAGCATCTCATCGCCTTTCATTCGGAATGTAAACTCAATTGCTTAAACTGCCGACCCGAATAACCCCCTCGCGGGATCACGATGGCGTATGAGCATTGTCTGTGGAATGTAGATCTATCCAGCTGACTTGCGATGTTTGTTGATTTAACAGACATGTGCAAACTTACACTCATACCGCAAATTCCATCATACTGCAAGAACCGTTCGTATATTTTCATACAAAGGTTTCAACCTCCTTCAAATGACGTCGAACCGAACGACAACATGGTACGGCTGCTGAGAATCTGATCCGGATGCATAGCATAAATTCTGATTCAAAGCAATGAAACACATCCATGTTCGCGGATTGCCAGCAGCCAGCTAAACGAAGACTGCGGTGGTACGAAACCCATCGTTCATCGATCCTATGTCCCGGGTTGAGTTTCAAAATCAGTAAAATCACTCCTTCAAACAACTATTCATCAGAACAGCAAATGCGGATACGTAATTTTCCAGCTTGTATAAAAATCATTCATACCATCCGACCTCGCCCATGCTCTGCAGCAATACCACAATCCGGCCATGTCCGGAATTACACAGCGTCTTCCCGCGATAATGATGGCGATGCTGACGTGGAGGATCTTTCGTCTCACACTAAACGCATCGAAGCCCTCGAAAAAGACCCCGACATATCGGACCCCGTCCGCAATCTGGTCATCCAACGCAAGAAGCTCATCTCTCGTCAATTCGAATCGATAAACGATATATACACCGGTCCCACGAACCCCGACTTTAAACGGTTCGCAATAAGGTGCTGGCCGCCTTTATGCGGATTAAAAGAATCAACTCGCTTGCTCGCATTCTTGGAAAAAATTGGCAGAGTATTACAGTTTCGAGAAACCAAGCAGTTTGTGCATCGCGCCGTCGGAACAGGCTACCTCACCGTCACGTTCGACGACCCGGCTGACGAAGTTTACGACCGGCTCTTTCTTGCCTTCGAACCGTTCATCGACGTCGAGAGGTTCAATACGTACGAAAATCAGGAGAAACGTTGGAACTTCCAGGTGGTTGATCTGGGCGTGCGGCCGAATCGCATGCGCATGTTTGACATTGAACGGCATCCGATATCGGTGGAGCAATACGGTCTCGAACGCATGTTTGACATGGCGAATTTTGGTAGCCATCAAGAAGAGATTGATTTTCGGGTCCAGAAGTGGAAACAGGCCCAGGAACGTTTAGTGCATGGGTTTGACGGGTTTGTCAAAAATTAAATTGATGTATTTATTAATCTTCGAATCATCTCTTTCCTCGTGCTCGCTCTTCCTCAGTCATCCGTTTTTCCTCTAGATGCCGAATGATCTGATCAACCTCTTCCATATCCTTCCGTAGCACGTCTGCAAGATAAATCAACCCCGCCTGTTGCCCTTTTAAAATCCGCGCGATCTTCTCCAGCTGCTCGTCGTCCTTCTCCCAATCAATCGCATTCTCCCACTGCTCTCCTGTCTGCCGCATTTGCTCGTTCAAAATCTTGATTCGGTCACGCACAACCATCATGCGCGCCCAAACCTCGTTGATCTTGCCAAACACCGCCGGATCATTCAACACGCGCGTGAGCTCCTCGAATTTACGCTTCAGCATCTCCTCATCCGGCCTCAGAGCATACCCTCGGCTCTTCAATACCTGCACCTTAGCCGCCAGGCTCATCGTCCGATGCGCAAGTGCCGCGTGCCGGGCTTTCAATTCCGCAATCTTGACCGTCGTGTACAAGTCGTGCCGCGTGATCAACTGCGTCAGTCGGCTATTGATTTCGTGCATGCGCACCTGATACGCCGTCACTTGCTGGTGCTGAATATTCACCCGTTTCTGTAGATCAGTAAACCCGAGCGCGAGCACCGGCACGGATCCCGAATCCGGACGAGCAGCGATGGCCGCGTCCCATCGCGCTTGGTGGTAGTTCGGCGGTTTGACGTACAGAACTGCTTGTTCGGAGGGTACTTTGTTGTAGAAGTAGAACTGGAACGCGCACTCTGGTGACGACGGGTCCCATGAATTTTTAATCTTCTGTAGTTGATCCGGTATTGACGGCGCCGTCGCTGATCCTAATTAGCATGCTCTTTTCATCGATGAAGTAACAAATCTTACATATCGACCCATACGTCAATCCACCGGCTAACTGCGAAAAGTTTCCCATTGATCCAGGCTGATTCACGGACTGCCCGAACGTCGAACCGAGCGTACTCGCAGACGGATTAAATGATGCCGACAGCGAAAAGGGCGGCTGCTGTGATTGTAAAGGGTTGACTGTCGAGCTGGCGCCGAATAGCGATTGTTGCTGTGGTTGCGCTTGCTGTGGTTGCCCGAACGTGAACGCCATTTTTGCTTATGTGATTATACAAAATAAAAGTACGCTCGATCAACATAAATTGTAATCAAATGCAGAATCTATATCGGTGTCCTAATTTTCCTAGTACGATGATCTGTTTACCGCGCTCGCGATTGTAATTGTGTTCTTGTCTTGCTTTTCTTCTTGCACGTGACGCGGCCGAGCCTTACATTAAAGTTGTTACCCGGCACATACGCAAGTTCAGAGCGAGCCACCAAATCAGAGCTCGGGATTTTCAACTTACGACCCGATTTTAACGGCAAGTTCGCGACGGGGTTCATTACCGCATCTACCAATCCTTGGTCTAATTATTAATCCCTGTTAATTAAAAAAGGTTTAAATTCCAGGTAGAATATATTTAAAGGAACTGAGCACGACAGCATAATGACGACATCGAAAACGAACCCGCGGGAACCCCATGCGCAGCCATATTATATAACGGATCCCACACCCTTGCCGAGTCATATTCCTAGTGTTCCTGAAATCGGCGCTACCTCTGCTCCACTTTTGTCAGCTAGTATGTGCGATTTTAACCTGTGGTCTTGTGGTTGCTGGGTTGGCAGGCGAGTAGAAGTCATACCGAACAGAGTTGATAACGGTTAATTTGTACAGGTTACTTTATTGGCGCGCGATGTGCCCCATATAACGAGGACTTTATGCTTTGCCGGTCCCAGAGCCGGAGTGGCGAGACCGACTGCCTTAAGGAGGGTCGTCGGGTTACTCGGTGCGCCATATCAGTGTACGTGTTATGCCCAGAATTAAATGAAATTGAATGAAGCTGATCGCCAGTCCATAGGCTAGAAGACATCAACAAAAGTTGCCAGGCTGAGTTCCGCAAGCATTGGGGCTGTCTGGAGAATGAAAATCACGACCTGAGCCGTTGCCGTCTCGACGAGGCACCACTTAACGCCTGCGTCTCCAAATTCTTGGTATGTCTTCCTCATTTCGACAACTGTACAAGACGCAATTCTAACTGCCACAGAATCTGACAAAGGTAATCCCTAACTCGGATGGCACTCCCATCAACGACTACGAGACCCCATCCTTCTTTCAAAAGAAAGTGAAAGCGAAGTACGAGCAGTAAGCAAGGCGACAACACTATGAACCAAGAAAAGACATCAACGACCAGTTCAAAACGTTTTCTGCGCGTCTTTTTGTCGACCAGCACACTGTTTTGGGCGGGGCGTTTTATTGGCCCGCATTTTTGTGATGTAAAGAATTTTGTGAACATTTGTGTCATGACTTCATTTTCATACGGTTATAGTCAATAAAGTGATAATTATAGAGTTCGCGTCGTCATACTGCATATAATCACAATTTTTAGTCGTCTCACTCGAATTCTCATATCTCAGCGCTGAAATTTACTTCAGGGAACTTTGGGACTCCATTATATGTGAACACTTTAGATCAGTTATTCCTGGTAAGATACACATTTATACAATTATTTATACAGATTCAGCACACAGATGTCCAATGTCTAATAAAACTCATCCTCTCGCTTCTCTAACGCACGATTAATCTTCTCTGCCAACGCAGTCATCTGATATCTCTGTGCAATCTTATTCGCAGCTTGTAACGCCTGTTGCTTATGTATCATGTTCACTAAACCGTACGCCTTGCCATGCTGTCCCGTTCGACATGCAATGTGCAGTAATAGCAAAACAGTCTTATCAATACCTAGCTCGCGTCTGGAAATCTCATCTTTCTGGTCATCTTCGAGGCTGCCTTCACCGCCACTTCCTGCCAATGCGGCGTCCTTGTACAGTTGGAGAAGCACGGTCTCCCGAAGGTATTGTTCTTCAAGTTCCATGGCGTCGGCCGGGATTTGCTGGTTGTTATCGTCCTTGGAATCGTCCTTGAGCTTCGACCTGTTGGGATAAATCGGCATCTTGATGTCGAGCTCTGAGGAAATCGGAAGAGGGATATACGGGTATTTCTCACCGCCCTGTATTGTTTTATCAGTTTCGGGGTCTAGAAACCAGAATCTAGCGGAGTGGCTCACCTTCAAAATAATGCAGTGGAATTTGGACTGAATGACACCTAGCGGCCAAAATGATTCATCAGGGTTATTCCTTTCCATCGCCTTAGTCTCCAACAGCGGTACCCACTTTGCCTGCAGAGGCGACCGCCAGTGCATTAGCACAAGCAGCACGCCATCAGAATCATATATACAAGGATCACCATCATCAGAGAAAAACAGCGAATTCAGTCGACTCTCCAACGGAATATCAACTACATCGTTTTTCTGAAATGTTTCATCGTACTTGACGTTCTCGATACTGTAAATTAAGCCGCCGGATCCGTCACCTTGGTTGCGGACAATCATGACGAAATCTTGCCAAGATGCACAGCATACCACAGGGTTCATTGATTGTCTGTATATGCGAATTGCCGAGCCTTGGAGATTGAATACGCGGACGTAGCCTTTTGATGAACAGACCACTACTGTTGTTGCCGACAGGGCAATAGCTTCATTATCTCAGTTGTCTGCATTGAATTCAGATTTGTGCAAGAGAACTTACAGTTGATACTTTCGCCATGCAATGTGAGATCCCAGCTATCCTGCAAACTACCATGCTCTCTGAAGAAAACGCGAGAGTTTTGGTCGTCGCTGCCAGAGTTTGCAAATAGAGCTGCTTGATCCGCTACTTGCCCGTCAGCTCACTTACGTGTAAAATAACAGTATAAACTTACTCAACGAAGCTTTATCATACAGAAAGTGATCGGTAAAATGATATTCTCTATTTAATCCTCGATCGAAAAAGCTCACCGTTACGGTGTTATGCATGTCCTGTTCTACAGTCCATATATACCCAATTAAATTCAGCGCCAGATATCGTCTCCCATTCCTCCATGGCGTGCTACCAGGCTGGAACGGCTCATGTTGCATCATCTTGATAATCGAGACGAATCTTCGTTTGTTGCTTGCAAAATCTTCAACTAACCCATGTGCACGCTTTCTGCCCATTCGAGGACTGTCTAGGGAATCATTGTCGGGCACGAGGTCCGGAATATATCCCGCTCCGTCGTCGTCCTCTATCCAATTCCGCTCGTCGATATCAGATATGCCATATTCGAGCTCGCGGTCCGAAGCCAGCGGGATTTTGGCGTACGGCTTACCGAGTGCGCTCGTATCAGAATCGCCCGTGATTTGACGCACTCTAACGGCTGCCCCAGCGTCCGGATCTTTTATCAGTGGAGCCGGATAAATTGACTTGCCCACAGGTGGATCTAATTTCGCTGGAATTACATTAGGGAGAGTATACATCTGTCCCTGATTTGTCGTGAACGACAGTGAATTCTGAGTTGGATGCCACTGAACAGATAAGACATTCTTAAAACTATGCTTGTCGATTATATTCTGTGTCTGTGTGTCCCAAATTAAGATCTTGCCGTCTGAGCCTGCGGTTGCTAGGTAGGCTCCGTTAGGCGACCAAGCAAAGTCGTTAATGGGTCCCATATGTCCTGATGCGAAAGCTCTCTCGATACTCCAAGTACTTCTTGAGACCGTTATGATATCTATTTGAGTTAGACCGGCAACCGCAGTACCATCCATGTTACGATACCTCTAGTCTTATTCTGAGTTGCAAATGCACGTCCATCAGGATGCCATGCGACTTTAGAACTCGTCTCATCCGAAGGTTCAACGGACGGGGTCAATCCTTCAATCATCTTAACCAGCTGCGGCTCCTCAGAACTAATGCTGAAAACGCGTATTGCCCCATCGACGCTGCTCGTCGCTAACAGTACGCCGTTGGGGTGGAAAGAGACATGTTTTACGCCTTGTCTGTGAGCTGGCAATGTGATAGTGCGAGTAATATCGCTAGTGTTAACCAGTTTGACTGTCGTTTCACTTAATCCCAAATTAATAGAAATTTCAAAGCCAACAGACTCATGAACTTACTCCCCTGCGATGGCGACCCACTGGCCGTCTGGGCTAAATGTAATATCGCGAATCGGAAGAGACTGACGTACAAGCATACTCTCCATTTCATTAGTTCTCATTGAGAACAAACTAGCGGTTCCATCCTCGGAACAAGTTGCAAAGTGTGTTCGCTGAGATCTATCCGTAAGCCTTGCTTCAAAATAGATATTAGTTACGGAACGTACAGAAGTTGCAACTCCAAGAATATCATTTTCATGGTGCTCAATCGAGTAAGGCTCATCCTCAGAATTGACAGTGAACTTGCGGATAAGCCTGTTGGACCCGACGGTCAACAAAACCGTGCCGTCGACAGAGTATGCAAGACGTGTCAGGCCCGGTGTGTGCGCGTATTTCGGTACCACTACTTGCTGCGTCGTCATTGTATATCAAGATTGGCCGTAAAATAACGCAGTCGACTTTAAATATGTCAAAGCAACTAGATACTGATGGCGAATATGACGCGTGTTGGGAAAGTCATTAAATCAATGTGCCAGCGACTGGCCCATTCCAAATAAGGTTTGATTGTCGACGCGTTCCTAACGCGTCAAACACACAAGCGATTGATCGCGAATTATTCGGCCACCCAGTGCTTCTATTGGCGTGGCGAAATAGCATAGATCATTACTATCTACAATATTAACTACTAGGTTGCTTAAAATGTTCTATAGTACACATCAAGAGGCCCAATACACTAATGAAACAATGTTCATACTCGCAACCCCGTGCAATAGATACAATCAAGCTCGTAAAGCTAGTAAGCAATCGAAATATATAATCAATACAGGGAATTATAAATAGCCAACATGCCGCCAACCACAAATAGAAATATGAGATTACTTGCAGCTTGGATTTTTCTGACAAGCTCAACAGTCTTTTATCTGCAATTCAGTTTATCAAATACAATTGTAACTCCGGTGTTCTTGTTCTTCCTTGTTATATGTTTTGCTAGATGGAGAGTCTCTGTCTCTCCAAGTATGCAGATCTAGATCAGAAATGTTGTGCTCCTTGATAATCATGTATATGTTGATCATGTTCGTCCTGCTCTGATAGCTGAATATGTCTTGGATATTCAGTGGCAGGACAGACGAGCGGGGGGGGAGAGCCAGCTCGTTCTGAGGAGGTTGTTGTACCTCGGATAAGGAGTTGTCTAAATATATAGACCTGAAAAATCCATGAGACTGGTCATTGACAATCAAGATTGAAGTCCAGAGGCTAGTATATTTTGATCGCAATATGGAATAAGGACGACATCTTTTGTAATTTCTAGTTTATGCTTAATGCCTTGGGAGGCGCGAGCACCGACAAAGATCGCATATCCGCTAATCACCTGTGTCTCACACAATCCGCAAGCCGTTACATATGTGCCTTGCGGCTAATAACCATCCGTTGCGCTGCATTATAAATAACCATTAACATAAAATACACGATAATAATCCTCGATTTACGTTTCCTCTAATCTACCCCATCACAACACTTACAGATGACCATTAAAATCTAAACAAATGATAATTTACCCAGTACCTGTGATTGTTCATGCATTCGCTGCCAACGGCTCGCTCTCGAATTTCGAAAACGCGGCAGACGCCCGCGCCATGGTCGGTGATGACCGCGAAATCGCATCGGTGAAGTAGAAGTTTTGTATTGGGTTCTGCAACTTAGCTCCTGTCGCAGCAGCCGACTTGTTGGCGTCAACAAGCTGTGTCTTGACCCCAGACGCGGCGAGAGTGGACTGCTCGATCACATCATGTCGGACGAGATGCGGGGCAATGTCGCTCATACGTGACCGTATATCATAGATGTCGTCGTATGGCAGAGCGACGCCGAGATATTCACTCACTGCTCGGATGATCTTCCAGTCATCTAGTAAACGGTTAGCAGTCATATACGACGATATTCAGGTAGTGACAACATGCCTCTGGCGACTCCCGGTGGCGATATGGCAGCACGAGTAACCTGAACTCGACCCTCTGTGTTGACATATGTACCAACCTTCTCCGTGTAGGCAGAGCTGGGAAGGACGATATCCGCATACTGAGCGCCGACATCACCATGGTGACCCTGGTAGACGACAAACGCATCCTTAGGAACGTCGGCAGGAGTGATCTCGTCCGCACCGAGAAGCCACACAAGCTTGGGCTTGACAGCCGCTACTTCCGGGTCATTGGTAACGAAGCCAATATCATAAGCTCCAGCGCGGGATGCTGTCCGTTGGAGGACACTGTAAGCATTCCAATCAGTGGTGATGAGCTTGTTGGCATGTTTGTTAACGAATTGTCCGAGAACCTCAAAGTAAACCTTCGCATCGGCGTTCTCAGCAACACCACTGCCGACAATAATGATAGGTTTCTTGGCATCAAGCAACTTCTTGCCAAAGTCTCCTGCCAAGGCGCTTTTCAAGCTAGCAGAGTCCTCTCCGAGATGTTCAAAGTTAAATGTGGACTCGAATGGCTCGCCAACCAAGCCAATCTCCAGATCAGATCGCAGCCACTGCTTTCTTATTCTCGCATTGAGAACAGCAGCCTCCGTTCTGGGGTTAGTTCCAATCAAGAGGATGGCATCGGCGTCCTCAATTCCGTGAAGAGTCGAGTTGAAAAGATAGTTCGATCGAACGTCGACACCATGTGCAACAGGTCCGTTACCGCTAACCTGATCAAGCGCTAAATTTTCGGATCCAAGACTGTTCGCAAGGTCCTTCATGGCGACAAGACCCTCGACGTCGACTAGGTGGCCGGCAATCGCTTTGAACTCGTTAGCCTTGGGGGCAAGTTTCTCGTATGCCTGGACGATCGTAGACAACGCCTCATCCCAAGTGACAGGCTCGAATCTGTCGCCGTTCTTGAGAAGAGGCATAGTCAATCGCTGCGTCTTCAAGCCGTCAACGGCAAAACGGGTCTTGTCACTTATCCATTCCTCGTTGACGTCCTCGTTCAATCGGGGCAACACTCGCAAAACCTCGACAGCCTTCGCGTCAACTCGAATGTTCGATCCCAGACCATCCAAGACGTCAATAGACTCAGTTTTCGTTAATTCCCACGGTCGAGCCCGAAAAGCATAGGGCTTTGAGGTAAGAGCACCAACTGGGCAGAGGTCGATAACATTTCCGGACAACTCGGAATTCAAGTTCTTCTGAAGGTAAGTGCCGATTTGCATGTCGTTTCCGCGACCACTGGTTCCCAGCTCAGGAGCACCAGCAACATCATTGGAGAATCGGACGCATCGAGTGCAGTGAATGCATCTTGTCATTTCGGTCTTAATTAATGGGCCGAGATCCTTATCCTCAACTGCTCTCTTGCCGGCAATTTCCTTAAATCGGCCTCTGTCGGAGCCGTAACGCATAGCCTGATCCTGCAAATCACACTCACCACCTTGGTCGCAAACTGGGCAGTCAAGCGGATGGTTCGCCAGTAGCATTTCCATGACACCCTCTCGCGCTTTCATCGCACGCTCGCTGTTAGTGTACACGACCATACCATTCTGGACGGGAAAAGCACACGACGCGACTGGCTTTGGTGCTCGCTCGATATCGACAAGACACATTCGGCAATTGCCGGCCACCGCAAGCTTCTCGTGGTAACAGTAACGGGGAACCAAGACACCCGCCTTCTCGCATGCCTGGATCACAGCCTATTATCAATACCGACCAGTTAGTTAATTGCTACTAATTGAAAAGTTTTGAACGACATACCGAACCAGCTTCGATCATAACTTTTTTGCCGTCGACAGTCAGCTCGACCTCAGCCATCGCCCGCCGCGACGAAGAGAAGCCACGACGTGCAGCCGCGTTGGTTACCAAGGCCGCAGAATCGCGGAGTAGTCGGACATGTCGCGCAATCATTGCTGTGATGTGGAGGAGACTACTAGGTAGAGTACTGGTGATCAAGAAGAGGCCGTGGGCAGTCAGTCGACGATATGTTTGCCCTCACATAAGCGGGCGCTGATTGGTGCGCACCCGGAGGGTCATACCCTTACCCAGTTTCTTACTAACCCTTACCCAGATGCTCCTCTATAATATTTTCTCGACTTTTTATCTCTCCTCTGGTGTATAACTCATTCTGAACAGAAATTATTGTAGGTGCTTATCGACATAATCTCCCCGATTTGCATTCTCTACATTCTGCTCTAGATCGGACTTTATTGGCAAGTCTTTAGCTGGAGCTCTTCGACTACTTTGATTTATGTAAAATTACGGTGGGTTGACAAGGCGTTCCTTACCAAAAGACTGACATTTTGTTCGCCGGATTATCGATTTCTTGGGTTTGAATTAGACTTTGGACAACTGAAATTGTGATAACATGTTGCAGAAGTGCTTAGCTGCTTGGTGGTTGTGTTGATGTGTCTGGCTCGATAATATCCTTGCAGGTTGATGATGGCAATTCTCAACTTCTCATTATCAGCGTGTTAACCGGACGAAATCTGAATGGATGTCAAGCGTTGCATACTTAAAGAATACCTGCATAATTGTATTCAAACATTTTATTTGTACACTACTTTACACATATATAATTAATACGATCCATTAATAAGTCATCCGCTGCTTCTTGAGCTGAATATATTCTGGAGTGTCAATTCCGCTAGGAACAGAGGAAGCCATACCAGACGGCGTCTCGTAACCAGAGATAGCCGGCCGGTCTTCCTCATCCATACCTTCAAACTCTTCGATTCGCTGTCGTCCTCCTTCATCAACTTCCTCCTCCTCTTCCTCCTCTTCCTCTTCTTCCTCGATCTGCAGCTCTCCCCAAAGAGAGTGGTCAATATTTTCCAATAAATTCTCGTCCCCACCTGCTGTCTGTTCTAAAACACCGAAGACGTCACCATATAGCGGCCTATTTGTGGCTTCGTCTACCGGCGGCTTTCCGTATCCACCAGGATGATAGCCCCATTGAGCTCCAGGTGGAATAGGCGCATTCAGACCGGGAATCTTCAATCCAGGATAGCTGGGAGGAGGGCCAAATCTCTGCATATTGAGGAGCCATGGAGGGGGTGCGCCCGGGGGGATATTCAACGCTGCTTTCAGTTCGTCTGATAGCACTCCCGGCCGTCGATCCTGAATATTCGTCTCAAACTCCTTTCCTTCATAATAAATCTCGCCGAAAATCGTCAATTTTGGTTTTGACTGAAACTTGAAAAAGGCATCATGCAATTTCTGATAATCGATATCAAGTCGTCCCATTTTTGGCTGAACGCGTTCCCGCATTTTCTGTTTCATAGTAGTTTCGTCCGCTTGTGTGCTATCCCGCATATCCATGATACCGGTGTGCTTGATGAAGTCTGGCAATTCGAATGGTGGCTTCTCGATACCGCGCTTCGACGCTAAATATTCCCTCTTATTACTCCAATGACTGGGAACCGGGACAACATTTTTCGTAGCCTTTATTTGGACGAGCAGTAATGGATCGGTCGCATCAGCATCATACCACTAAACAAAACTGTCAATATCATCCTACCAAACCAGTTTTAAATTTCAAAAAAGGTACCTCGACTAGCTCTGGTCGCGAAGCCATCGCTTTCAGTTGAGCTACCGAAATCTTGTTCAATTTCCTTTGCTTCTTCTTACTCATCACTTGCTCCATCGTCGCCGCTTCCTGCTCTTCATCCTGAATATTGTCATCTTCGTCACTGTAATAAATCTCGCCTTTATAGTCATCCTCTGGAATTTCGTCCTCCTCCACGATTGGTTAGCGCAGAAATGGAACAAATAGTGATAAAATCCAGTACTTACATCAGCGACTTTGAACTTTTCCATAACCGACTTATATGCCGCAAAAGCTGGGTCGTCGAGATCTATCTCGGTTTCAGGCTCATATTTCCTTTCAAAGTCTTCATGCTCTTGCTTCACATCATCATATTGTGCCAGCTACAGTCATTAGCATGCTACGTGCTCAACTTCTCCTTTCTACAACTAAAATCAGCAGCTTACACTCTCAGCCTCTGACACGTACGTCGAAGACGCATCAGTCGCAATAGATGATTCTCGTGAGTTTTGTAGCTTCTTTTCCTTCACTCGTTGCCGTTTTATCTGATTTTTTGTGCGTTTCTGTCTCTTGCCATTGATGGCTTGCGGCGCAGAGTCAGCCATACTGAGAGATCTATGTTGAAAGTGATCTTCGATTAATCCGTCTATTTGTTAAGTCACTAAGTCGGTATGGCTATGTGATTAAATAAATGGGGTTCTTGACGAAGTGTTGATTAGAAGTAGATTGCACAGGTGGAAACTTCGATTCAGCGATCTCAAGTGATACGGTTTAGAGGGTTTGGATTCTCCCAGCCAACATAAAACCTCTGTGTCAGCCGAACACCTTTTACATTCTATTTTGCTACACCTATATACAATGCAATATCTACAATTTATTTGCCAAACTGTGCGACCTTCAGACGCCGGTATTTCGCGATAATGGTAGGACTATGCAGCGCGTCCATGGCACCGCGCAGTCCAGCGTCCCTAATATACTGTTAAATGCTCGGGGTTCAATATACATATCAATGGTAGACACCACACTCACTTGACATTGGTCGCCCACCCTCGACCTAATTCCTCTCCATCCAGCACGCAGGATACAATATACCCAGACCTCTCATCTCCTTCCAAAACCTTGTATTCAGGCCTTCGTTTCGCCGTTCCAATAGTATCATACAACTTATTCTTCGCCTGCTTGTCAACCAGCGCTGCCTTCATCCTCGTACTCTTGATATTTCGTATCGCGGGCGCGGCAAGTTCAGATAGCCATTTCTCCGCAATCAAGGCGCCGTCATCAGAATCATGCAGCAGTCCGGCAACATATGCTTCAAATGTGTCTGCAACTGACTTTACATCCACAAGCACATTCGTAGACTTCGCCGCAGACGCGGATACTTCTAGCTTTTTATCAAATCCGTATAACTTCGCCCAGGAATTCAGCGTCGCATTGCTAATTAAATGTATTCGTATCATCGTCAATTCGCCTTCCCGTACGCCTGGAAAATGAAGATATACCAATCGCGACATGATGTGATTTATGAATGAGTCTCCGATGAATTCGAGCCGTTCGTAGTGCTGTGATGATTCACTTGAAGATTTCAGGCGTTCGTTTGCAAGTGATTTGTGCAAAAATATTCGTTTCGATATGTTATTGTTTTTGATTTCTGGAAGTGCTGGGGGCCAGGCATATCTTTCAGAAGTATTCTTCCATTTCGAGTCATCCATGCGCTGCGTAATTGTCGAGAGTGCGTGAATAGATGGCAGCCGATGTTCCTTGGAGATCATTAGCAGGAATGTCCTCCTTCAGAGTCACAAATGCAAACCTGCCCAAGCACCGCACTCTGTCTTCATATTTGTACGAGAATCATTTTTAAAGTCGTCGAATTCGGATAAATTAACCCATTCGAGCTCTTTCTCCGCATACATCCGCTTCAGCGCAATCGCGAAATCAAGGCGCGGATCAGAAACGAATGACGCATCTTCAACGTCTAGCTTGTCCGGCGTCACCTCTAATAGCGATCTAATTGACTTCAAAAATTTATCTACTTTTTTCGTTATTTTTGCTGAGACTTGTTCCGCTTCCGTAGTCGATACTAATGAGGTCTACTAAGTATGTTAGCATCACCCGGAACTACAACGATACTGTTCGGACTGCAACCCACTTTCGTCCGTTTATGAGGCGGTTCCTGCGATATATCTTCACTAACCCGTTTCTCCATCCTTGTAACAGACATTAATTCTAGACGCAAAGACGCGCAGGTACAGACTTCGTGTGGAGGTAACGAGCACATTCCAAAGGCGATTGGGACCATACGTAACCCATTATACGTAAAACGCTGCCTTATTTATTATCCTAAAGTTTGGAGAACTCTGCATTAGTGGCTTTTATGTCAAATATCGAGGCCACAATTAGCGTACCTCGGAAGTTCCCACCTACACCTCACTACGATCTGATGCCACGCATTTTTAATCGTGTTCACCTTGAAGTACCTGCTCCACAATCCACATTATTCAGCCAGCATGCTACGGTGGAAGCTCATCCTTATCGCACTGTTCCTCCTTGCACACGCAGTCTCCGCCTATAGTCTCCGCGGCTTCCTAGGCTCGACAGTACCCAACGGTCACCATATCACATACTCCCCAACCACGGAAGTCATTCTACGATCCGCCGACGCGAAGTACAAAACATATATCCGTGCCGATGGCGAGTCATTCGTGTTTTTGAACGTCACTGCGGGATCTTATGCGCTATCTGTGAACTCAGCTGAGCATCTCTTCCACACATTGCGGGTTGATGTTGCGGAAAGCGATGTGCAAGTATTTTTGACACATCGTGGGAATGAATGGGAATTTAAAGGTCCTAGACAACCATATCCTATCGAACTGAAGCCTTTTGCCCCGGCCGTTTATTATCAAGTACGTGAGGTTTGCCACGATTTATCGTTGTCGATCTCACCTAATGGCATAATGCTAACGTGCAGCAGTATCGTGAGGGGTTCAATATCTTGAAGCTGCTCAAGAATCCGATGTTGATTATCAGTTTGCTAACTCTCGGAATGGTGTTTGTTTTGCCAAAGATTATGGATTCACTAGGTGCGTCGTTTATGCGATGCTATGGTGTTAGGATATGACGCTAATTTTATCAGATCCGGAACAACTGAAGGAAATACAGCAACAGCAGGCTAAATCCGTCCCATCTGCTATTGCCAATCCAATGAACTTCGACGTTGCTAGTTATTTGGCTGGAAAGTCCTCAGGACCATCTGCCTCCGGATCGTCTGCCTCACAAAGTAACAGTGCCGGAGGTCCACGGAGCCGAAAGTCGTAGCTGTATTGGATAAAGAAGAAATTCGCCATAAGTCGTGCATTTTGTAAGTTAGACCTAGAATACATTAGAATTGGGAGATTTTGTCGTTGAGCTATGTATGGGCGTGTCAACATAACGGCCGATTTGCAAATTCTGGCTACCACTATTACAATCTAAAACTTTTTGGAACCAGGCACTCTACGATACCGGAAGATTAAGATGGCTTTTCTAAACTTATTTCCACATTTGCAAATAAAATTTCGTTATGCTTCCTACGTTTGTTCCCGGCGCTATATTGTGACTTTGAACCAATCCTAACATCTGTATAGCATGCAACGGACGCAGCTCATCGGAATTCCGACTTCTCTGGGTCTCATACACGATCTACACAATCTCCTGTGAGAAGGCATGTATCATACGTATTCAATCCTAGGAAAGAAAACGATTTGCCCAACCACTGTCCGCACGACTCATTCACTTCATCAACATATGTGGCAAACAGTGAGAATGGGCATATAGATATGATGGAATGGACGGTTGAAAGGTATGAAATTTTGGCCAGTGCGCTTCAAAGGTTTCTGGATATTGACTTGAGGGATTTGAGTAAGGATGGTGAACTCAGTGAGGACATTCTTCAGAGAGTTAAAGAGACTGTAGACGTTGCTATAGACCGACAAGTTAAGAAGAAGGTTGCAGAGGAAGTACGTGCTAAATTCGCGTGCAACGAGGACCTCGATTGCGACAATACTAAAGATGGGGATATGGAATCTGCAAATAAAGAAAAAGTGAAAGATGGTGACTTAAGTCAATAGCGATAACACTGCGATACTACTTACACAAATACGGTACCGACTGTGACAAGCTAGTGACAGCGAGCGCAAATTACACTGGCATTAAGTGCCACCAAAATCAGACCATTTTATCAGAATTACAAGTCATACACAGATATTACCAAAGCTGCTGATTATAGTATTTCATCGCAAGAAAGTCTGATCTTCCCTAATATCAAATTCTATTCTCCAAACCGTAGCGAAGTCTGTGCGAGTTTCACCGTACTGTTGTTCCATATCTGCACCAATGAGAGCCGCTTATGCTTTGCCTTAAAAGGTGAAAAGATCCAGAGTTGGAGGGTAAGGGCACACAGATACGAAAGTCTGCTGCGTGGAAAACTCGTACCTGACGGCTTGGCGTCGATAAGAAACTGTCCTTGGATGTCCCGAAGATTTACGAAGGCCGATACTCCACAAGCCCTCCACTGGGCTTGAGTCAACGGACCCGTTTACCGTCCTGCGAAGCAGCACCGTAAAAAGAACGGAAGTTAGCGTTGGCGAGCTCCTCGAACTTGTGGACTGCAGCACAAGTTAGCGAATTAGACTATTACCGTGCCCGGAGCCGCTTGCCTAATCAGCTGAACTATTCCACCTCGACCATACTGTGCTCACGGCTTAAAAGTCACGACCCTCGCTCCTACTGTGCTGTCATCGACACAGCAGTAATGATTGATCCAACACCATTTTTTAGACTGCACCTTGTGCCGGTCATCGCCGTCTTGATCTGGCTGGTATACTCCTACCTCGTCAAAAAGCGCACATCTCTGACTGGCAGCAAACCAGTAGCAAGTGACAAAGATGCCGGCCTTGAATTGCCCCCTGAACCGACTCCGCTTGAGAACCTGACGCCCGAGAAGCTCAAAAGCTATGATGACCGTCCATGGCGTCCGTTCCGATGGCCGTATCACCAGACCATGAGCATCTTCAAGCTCGATATCAACCACTGGCTCGACATGGATAAGTGGTATGAGTATGTACCTGATGAACATACACCAATTCTAGTCATTACGAAAGTTCCTAACGTGTTTGCAGACGATATGTCAATGAGAAGATGAATATCATCCGGAAAACAGGCAAAGAATACTGCGACTGTCTTCCTGATGGCGAAGATGCAGTTGAAGAGCTCCTAGAGACCGTGGTCAACCATCTCACCATGCGATATCCCAAGCTGTTCGTCAAAACGGATATCGGCCTCGATAACCAAGTAACCGGCGAGAAGCTGGATCTGCGAAAGCCGTTTAAGGAGCCGCCACTGCATTATCTTGCTCGGTATGTCAGATTTGCGGCAGTTCCAGTTTTTACGACTAACACGTGATAGACTCACAAAGGAAGATTTCTATATCGTAAAGAAGCGCGAAGATGGCCGACATTATCTTGTCGCCGCTGTTGTCCCGGCACCCGGCGGCTTCTTCGGGGTTCAGAATAAAATGGGCCAGCACCTTGATGTCATCCATCACGAAGTCCCCTACTACGAAGAAAAGCTCAAGGTATCCATGGAACGATGGTTTGCACGAATGAAGCCAGCCGACCCAGTTGAACGTGCGAGTTGGTTTATCTGCTGGGATCACGAGTTGCTATGTAATGGCATTTACGCCCTGGGACCCGGCGAGAAAGTTCCCGACGATACCAGCTACTTGAAATACAATGTTCGTGTGTGCCGTCAAACACTCCGACGACTACCAAAGTCTCAGGCGATTATCTTCTCCAACCATCCGATATTCTACTCAATCGAGGAAATGAAGGACGAGCCATTTGTCCCATCCATGCTCAAGAAAGTTGTTTTGGAAGGCCCCGAAAAGATTCTGAAATACAAGGGTTTTGAGAAATGTGACCAACACTTGATTCCATATCTAGATCGGCTAATCCAGCGGCAAATTGATCTTGGCATTATCCAGGCAGACGATCCTCTACGTACGCGCCCGTCGTATCCGTTTGCTGACTGGTATGATCCCAACGAGAAGCACACTGGAAACGGATACACAAACCCGTTCTTCAAGAAAGCACAGGAAGAGCAGGAGAAAGTGGACTAAGTGGTTTACTAGAAGTGAATATTTACGATTAATGTCATGTATTATTTTTGTGTCGGCTTCTTCAGGTGTTCTGCGATCTTCTATTGTACACGTATTAGGATATACATGTCGTTTGTTTCTTTTTGGGTCTGCATATGTGTTCATATTTTTTGGCAATAGATGCAGTACATATACTGAAATGGTATGCCATAATCCGATAAATGCAATAAGACAGTCAACCGAAAAACTTCAAGCCATCCAAATCGTTGTCCACCTCGTTCTTTTTCCTCTTAACCGTTTCTGTCCCCAGCAATGATGTAGTTGGCTTCTCCGTCTGAGTTTCGTCTTCCGTCACGTCTTCATCATAAATCTGAAGCCCACTTTCAACACTAACATCACTATCACTATCCTGCACCATATTTATTTCCTCTTCATCGTCCCGAATCCTTGCAAACTGGGCAATCATATCAAGGTCCTTATCCGCGCGCCTCCTAACAACCTGTCCAAAATCATCGTTCTCACGGATTGTCGTGGTATTATCAGTAACAGGTAAATTCTTCGTACTCGGCTTAAAAACTCTCGCGTCCTGTCTTAGGATACTCCAAATCCTTGCCACAGTAGCCAAAAGCACTAAGCCGAGAGTAACATATTGCCCGTGCGCAATTAGCCTATGAAAAGCATTAAACGCCTTCGGAATGACTCTGTAAACCAAGTACTCTGCCCTCTCAACGTGATTGAACCGAATCGGCTTGAGATCCTGCAGCGAAAGATCGACTCTTATTAATCCTGTCGCCTCAATTCCGTCCGTCCGAGTAAATACTAAGGCTTTCTTTTCCTTCGGCAGTGGTACGGCCACATTCTTCATTTCACCCCTCTCCATCGCTTCCTTATTCGCCTCGTTGCTCTCGATTTTTCTACTCTTTTTCTCCCCTCTACTAACCCTCACAACAGGCTTCTCAAATTTTGCCTCATTTTTATGCCGCTCTTGCGGGATGGACACCAAATTCTTCAAATTCCGATGCACAATGCTGACATACTTCCACCACTTTGCTTGTCGATGCTGATTCTTATTCCGATGTACAATCAAGTGTAAAATTTCTAACTCATTTCGAAGAGCAGGAATATCTAGCGTAATTGGCATCGTTGTGTTACGGTATATAAAAAGACAGGAGGATAGATTTCATAACTTTATACGAAAGCCCTTACCCCAAGTCTGCCCAAGCATTCAACTAAAAAAAAAAAAAAAACTCCGAAACGGGGAATTGAACCCCGATTTGCCCGGTGAGAGCGGACCGTGCTAACCATTACACTATTTCGGATGACATGCTCAAACCATCGCTCAGACATTGATTAACCTATAAACACAAGTGTAGCAATGTTGTGAAGATACTACCGTAAAGCAATAAATATTACAGCATTAGAGGTTGTCTATTTTGGCGCTTTGGGAGTGTGATATTGAAACGCCTTTGCTCGGTTTTTTGCGATTAACTAATTTCTATACTGTGAAGTCAGTGGCTAAGAAATGACAGTTTGCAGGAATACGGACTCATTGGCCTACTCCCACTATCGAAAATACTGTCAAGTCTTGCTGATATCTGATATCGAACTATGTAGTCGCCAGAAATGGACTAAGCAAAATCCTCTAAAGTTTAAACAATCGCCGCACCAGCAACGGCTCAGGTCAGCCGCCGGACTTAATGGACGTTTTAGTGAAGTGACATTTATGTTCCACTATTAGGCAGTGACCCATAGTGTCTATTATTCAGGTGTATGGAAGTGGCTCGCCAAAGGAATTTCCTTGGGGTAATGAAACTTCTTTGTAAGGAGTGGGTGGGAATTACGAGGGGCTTTTACATTGTTACTAGCATCATGGGCCCTTCAATGTCAAATTCGTATATAGGCTTTGTCACTTGCAGGACGAGTTATATAGCGGCATATTCGGCCAAAGATATCAGCCGTGTAGAAACATGGAGGATAAAAACCGCTGCCGCCAGTCTGTGTTGCCCGATTCAAAGTCTGGTTGTCGATTTCCACTGCCGGATTGCCAAATATTTGTGCACCATTCGATCCTATCATCCTACCGACCTTTCCGGTTCAATCAGATGGTCACATGTAGAGGTAGACTGCTCAGATCCAAGATAGCACGAGCTATAGCAAAAATTGGTCGCATTACAAAGTCCAACAAACGACTTCTCGACGAAGCGCACCAAAATATAAATCTTGCAAAGTCATCTTGGTCTCTGAGCCCACAGTAAACATGCATTCTCAACGGCCTTGAAGTAGTAAAAAGTGCGCCTGCAGACAGCGTAAGTTGAAGATGGTGCAATTCTACTTCGTTATCTACACAAGAATGAGCTTCCAGGAGATGCTCCAGTTCCCAAAGCCTGTAATGCAAGAGCCGCCAGCCACTCACTATAGTAATAATCGATGAGGCTCCGGCTCCTTGGCTCGGTTCCTTCGAGTTGCATAACCCTAGTCAGTCACCAACAAAATATGATTGCTTATTATTTAAAGGAGCGCGGTGTTCACAGCCAACAAAGTTTGCATCTGTAAATCTTATTTCCGGACCTAACGCTCCGATATCACTTGCCTCTTCTGCGCTCTGGATCGATCGCATCAAATGAACAACTCGTTTTGCTGGTATGTAAACTATTATCTCTCAATTATAACTATAATACAACGTCAAATGTTATCTACGCTAACCACAATCGACGAAAGTTCCCATAACCAAATTCTAAAACCCATCCAGAGATCGCCACATAGAAAATGTCGGTCTAGATCCATCCAATAAAACTCCCTATCCAAAACCAATTCACAGTAAATAAATACAGTGCAATAAAAGTATATTACATTAATGAAATAAGAAATTAAAACGACTCGCCCAGTACGCTCGGCGTGCCAAAATCAGGTTCCTCGACTCCGTCACGGGTCCGTCGCATTTCGACAAACCTCTCGAATTGTCGGACTGTTGAGTTCCATTCCGATAATGCGCGACCGGCGTACGTTGCGTTTGCTGTTGAAACTTGTGAAGGCGCGTCGGATTGTTGAAACGATTTGTGTGGAGACAAGGGGATGGCGGGGCGTACGAAAGGTGTGCGTGGAATAGGGATAAGTGGTGTTGCTAACGACGATCCGCGGGGTTTAACCGCAGTCTGTCGGTGCTGTTCGGCAGGCTGCAAAGTGAAGCAGTACGACTTTTCTGACCGTCGCCTGTCCTGCATGGGTGAACCTGGCGTTGACGACATGGTATATGTCGTAGGTGCTGATGGACTTGTAGATAGCGACGAGACGGTTGATACGGATGGCCGTCGTCGCATCTCTCTCGGTGACGATTCCGGTGACAACATTGGCGGTTCATTTTCTGGGCTTGTGGGAGGACTTGTTGCGACGAACGAATTTCTGAACGATTTCAGACGGCGCAGCATATTTCCCAGCGACTTGCCATTGGTGAAATAATCACTATTAAGCGACGTCGGGCTCGCGCCCGGACTCGACGCAGCCGATGACGAAGACGAGACAATAAACATATCTTCGTCATGTACGTCATATCGATTCACGCTCGTTCCAACTCCGGTATGTGGCCGCGACGACATGGAAGCGAGAAAGAATTGATGCGCGGGAGTATCTTGGCCCGAACATTGCACAATTCCCAATCGCCGGCACGGAACAGGAGAACACGGTACGCAGCTAATAGCATTGCCTTCCGCCACTGCCTTCTGGACACCAGCAAAGGCGCCATTTAATCGCTCGCGTAATCGCGCCAGCGCCTCTTCCCATTTAGGAGATGACCGCCTTATCACCCGCCAACACAAGAGCCGCATATAATATGCTCTCACAAGCGGGGCCCAATGGCAGAAAAACTTGTTCCACATTTCATCCGAAAGCACCCAGTCGACCACGCCATATTCCTCTGCACAGGCCAATTGATCCCAAAACGCATACAAAAATGCCATGGTGCGGACTTCGGTCATGGAACTTTCGGATGTGAGCATACGTTTGCACACGTCAAGCCAAAATGGCCAATTGAGCTCTTCCTTCCGCGTGCTTCCGGCTAATACAAACAATACCGCTTCCGAAAGGTCGCACAATGCTACACAAGCGTCGGCGTCATAGACGGCCGTACGTTTGGCAGCTGCGTGCATAATTGATGACTCAAAGAAACGTGCGTAAGTCGAGGCATACGACGCGCATGTCGCGTTATTGGATTCTAAGATCTCTTTGATGGCGATCAATATTCTCATTCGGGACAACTGGCGCGTTGACACTGATGAAGCAGTGCCAAGTGTTGCTGAGCTGAGATTGACTTCGTTGACAGTCTGAGCCTGAGCCTCCGCGAATGCACGGTCACGGTGCACAAGGGAGTCGAACAGGCGTAGAATGATTGCGTGAATATAAAATATTCCTGGTGCGGCGAGAAGAGCCTCGTCGGGAGTACATTCGCAGACAGTGGCAACGGGCCCGACGAAGTCAGACATGATGGAGTAATAGTGCTTGACGAATGAGGCAAACACGTCACTGTCTTGTGCTGCACCCCACCAGTGGTGCACCCAAGGACCGTATATCTCGTCCATGATCGCGGCCGGCACATCTGGTTGGCGATCGAATATTTCGCTCGTGGCCCCAATGTAAGGCGACAAGTGTTGTGGTAGGACGGTTGAAGCTGGTTGCAATATTGACCGCAACTGTCGAGCAGTAAAGCCACATTGTTTTCTCACCCGGGATATCTCCACTTTCCGTGCCCGTAATAAGTACAAGATCGACCCTGCAACGCCTGGAACGTAGAAAAATGCATGCGCGAGCACAGCACCAGCAAACACTGCGATATTTACAGCAACCGGCTTCATCAAGAGCCTGCTGAGAGCTAATTTTAGCGTGTCGACTAATGCATCTTGGTACATTGCGACAGCTGACCTGCTCGTGATGAGTCTCCATTCCTCACGCGCAAGAATGCCGAATATCGTTTCGTAGTATGCTGCTCGATCTTGCGCTGCCACGGCATGTGGCACTCGCTCTCGGAGACCGGCGATGAGAGCGGTCCACCACTTGTGCAGTATGTAGACACGTCTGTCAAGTTCGCTGACGGACGCTGTTCGCGACGTTTCCTCGCCGGTGTGATTGCGAAGGAAAGGCAATATACCAACACGGAGAACATTAGCTTTGTGCACTGCCTGTCTAGTTGTAAATCTGCGGCTTATTAGCTAGTGTGGTATCAAAAAAATGAATGACATACTTTTGGAAGTCCGACTCGAGGACGCGGAACTCTTCACTCCAGAAGCTCTGGAGTCTCTTGTCGACAGCCTTTCGTCTGGCAGTTGGGCCGGAAATGGGAGTTGACTTGGCTGAGGTTGCCCAGAAGTTCAGGACGGAGGACGATGACGAAGAAGGTGGTGAGGAAGAGGCGGACGATAGAGTCGAGGCAGCCGAGGACTTGAAAAAGAGCGAGGACGCGCGAGAGCTGAGCAGTGAGGAAGCACTCGAAGTCACAGACAGCGTCGGCGAGCTGCGAGACCGCAGCAAGTGGTTGTCGGTAGCCGGAGTAGTTGCCACAGCCGGGATACTATTAACTTGACTGGTTGAGGCCATGCGGTTGGTGGTGGTGCGACGTATTGTGTCGTGGTGGACGGGTTCCGGAGCCACGGCGTCGCCTGCGGATGGTGGTGGGGGACACGGGGATGGAGATCTTGAAGAAGATCTCGAGGAAGAAGTTGAGCCGGTGGAGTACAGCGATAGTGGAGAGAGAGAGGAGTCTAGTAGTTGAGTAGCGCTGCCAGCAGCCGCAGCTATCATGTAGAGTAGCGACGCGTCTGCCTCAGGGTCAGCAGGGAGCGCGCACCTTGCCGGTGTCGGTGACTGCGGAGGTGCAGCGAGAGGCACAACATTCGCAGGCGCTGCAGGCGCAGGACGCAAAGGAGCACCTGCTGAGGCCATCAGGGGCAGCGAGCGTGACAGCATTCGGCAGGCGGTTAGTAGTAGTAGTAGTGGCGGCGGGCGGTGTGCGAGATGTCAGGGCCGAGAAGAAGTGGTGAAGTTGTGTGGTGCTGTGGAGGAGTGAAAAGGAATGAATGAATGAATGAAGAAATATATCGTCGGAGGCACAGCAGAATCTGGTCAACTACAGTTCTTCAAAACATACGGCCCAAGCACACTTTTAACGGCGGTACCTTATTTCGCCTACTACCCTAACCCAGCAGCCATTGGGCAATTTGTATGTGCAATACCCACAATTCCATGTTCTCATTGATTGGTGCACATATACAATAATAGGCCACGGGGTTGATGCTCATTGTTTTCTCAGAAGTAAAAGTAGTTGTTGGGTTGCTCATGATCGTCCTTCACCATCTGAAGAAGCTGATCGATCGGTGACCAGTCCGGCCACGGCCCAGGGGCTGATCAGCCAATTAAGGCAGGGTTAGGGATATTCCTCGGAGTCGGTCTGCCACATCCGGCGCTAGCCCGTGTCGGGAAAAGTGTTTTACGCACAGACAGCCGCGTGGTAAGATATGCTGCTTGCGGCCCAAAGTAGTTAGCGTGTGAATGGCATGTCCTTAATCGGCTAATTAAAAATACCACTGCCATGTCAAATAATGCATTAGCGTTGCGTTAGTGTCGTTTCGGATTACGAAACCGGGCAGCGAAGTTATTCTCGCATTTTAGTTCTCTCATCATTTGTACTCAGGTGATACCCCGAGGAAAAGGCCGAATACGAGAATGGCCATAATATCTGTTATATAGAATAATTTGGAACAGAATCTACCAAATAGTCTGAAGAATTTTGAGCGTGACCGATGTTTGTTACTGCTAGCCGCCAATTTCTATATTTACTTTATGAGTGCATTTTAATTCCTACCATTGGAATGCGCTAGTGTCCTTTTTGTTCCTTTATATAGACAAACCTGCTGCACCTGATCTAAAATCAAACTAGTCTAAATAAAGCCTAACCCTCCAGTGCATGAACTACTCCCTTTTAGGAAGTCATAGGCCCGTCATTGTTCAGTTACAACTTCTAAAATTCAAACTTATCTTTGTAACTGAATTTTCACACAGAGTCAATTCTCATTCTACCCAAATTAATTGAATTGTTCTCAATGCGTTGCGTTGCAAATTCATTATAATAATGAGTTAGAGACTTTGCTCAAATTGCAAGAACTTGGATTGGGTTTAATTACAGATTTGCGCAATTTTTTTCATTAGCTTGTTTGATCGCTTTAAAGAAATCTGTCAATAATTAGGTATTTTAACTATATATTCAATCCTGTCGATAACTTTCTAGTTTTATTATTATTGAATGTCAAACATCACTAGCTATACCTAATTGGTTATACCACCTGCTTTGGAAGAGTCAATTAGAGCCGCACGCTTATGCTCGCCAGCAACCTTTTTGATGAGGCATCAACACACTTGTCGAGAAACTGAAGTCGACTCAAACCTATTCTCTCTTACCAACAGCTGATGTTTGACATCAAATACTGATTAAGAATAAATCTATGTACACAGCAAGTCTAGCAGTCACGTCCTCATACACATATTTTTACAGATATACACGTACAAAACCCATCACTCCGACCCCCTCCCCCCCACTACAAAGCAACCCAACACGCCATTTCTATCATACATTTACTTACTCCGTGCTCTCAAATTCGCCTTTTCGCCCACTAGCTGCCACGAATAAACGGATGCCGCAATGCTTCGGCAGGCGTGATCCGCTTCTCCGGATTCAAATTCAGGCACTTGTCCAACAAATCTACAAACGCTCCAACCACACCTTTATCCTCCCCTCGTGCATATTCTAAAACCCGACTTTTCAAATCCCGCTCAATGCGTCCGCTAAACGACATACCCTTGACCACTGGTTTGCCCGTCAGCGTGTCCGTCTCGCGTGACAAAAAGTTTAGCTGTTCATCAAAATGCGAAGGCGTAAAGAGTCCCTTGCGGAGGAGTTTATGCGGGATTTTGCCACGGCTTTGCATAATAATTTTAAGCATTTGGTTGTTGTTGGAACCCGGGAAGAGAATCCTGCCGGTATAAAGCTCGAATAGAGTGCATCCTATCGACCACATATCTACCGCGAAATCATACTGCAGTCCAAGAACTGCTTGCTGTTAGCCTACTCCCCCCCCTTTTTAACACAATAGCGAATTAACACGTACTCAATTCCGGTGCACGATAAAACCTCGACGCAAGATAGGGCGTGATGGCGTTCTCAGACACATCAGATGCGGACCCTAAATCACACACCTTTAGCATATTTCGGCCCTCGTTCACGAGAATGTTATCAGGCTTCAGATCCGCGTGCAGAACGTTGGTGCGACGGAGATGGAGCAATGCGAGGAAAATTTGTTGAGCATACGCACGGATGGCCGTGATATTTATCCCCGCGTCGCGACCAAATCGTTTTAATACTTCCCGCAGATTTTTACTTTGAAGATATTAGTATACTTGAAGCGCGGCAACATCAGTCAACAAACAATTACCTCAAGCCTTCAAAAACTAGACAGAGATGACCTCTGAACTCGAAACTTCGGAGTAGTCTAATCAGATGCTTCTTATCATCCGGGTCCGACAAATTCAATTTCTTCACAATGCCCATTTCCTTCATACCAGCTTTGTACCTGCTCCGTCGTCAGTCAGATAATTCAACCTACATCGCAATGATAATGCAAATGACATACATAATCTCATTATTTCGAATAATCTTAATCGCAACATCTCGCTTCTCGACACTATCAAAAGCCTTAACGACGGAAGAAAACATTCCTTTGCCAAGATTAGCCTGGATATGGTAACGCCCGTCATCAAGCATTTCCCCAATAATCACCCGATAGTAACCCTCCTCGTCGTCCCAGTTCGACGTCAGATTAGCGTCGTCGTGAGCTTTTGTGGATTTCTGCAATACCGGAATCGCGCCGTTAATCGGGCGGGCTTTGGGCACAGGTGCTGGATCAGCGAACATGTCGTCGTCAACATCCGCGAACATGTCGTCTACTTCGTCTTCTTGCTCGGGTGGTTGTTGTTGTTGTTGCAGTTCTGCGTTCTGACAAACTGCCTCGAGCTGGATTTCGTGGCGCTTGGCTTCATCTTGACGATCGAACATAGGGTCATAGTCTGCTGCGGAAGGTTCGGCCTGCGCCACACCTTCTTCTCTCTTGCCTCTTATATCAGAAACTTCGAGAGCGAAATCCTCAAGTTCGGGAGTAGGTTCTAGTGATCTTTGCATTCCAGCCGGACTAGCCTCACGAGATAATGAACGCTGTTCGGTAGGGCCAGGGGTATCTCGATGAGGATCAGGTGAACGTTTAATTGGCGCCGTATCGACTTCTCCACTATGCGAATATTCAACGATCTCGCCCTCAGAAAGATCACTCTGTATTGTCTGTTCGACTTCGCCTTGCATGGTCGACGAGTCTTTCCACACTGGCGTTGCAGCTGCCGAATCTTGGGTCGACGTGACTACGGGAGTCGTCGGCAGTGTAGCAGCATCAAGAGCATTCCGCGAAAGTTTGATCGTGATCCCCATTTTCGCCTTCTTATTCTTCTCCTCTGCTTTCCCAAGTAGTAATGGTCGCTTACTCGGTGTGGTCACGAACACCTCTGCCTTCTCCTCACCCGGTGATTCTGGTATCGAGAATTCGGTACGGCGAGGGGACGGTTGACCATGCTCATCGCGTGGGGATTCTGGACGAGATTTGCGATGCGAGTGATCGCGGGGATACTTATCGACGTGGGAATGGCGACCAGTGGATCGATCGCCACTTCGATGTGAATGGTGTCGACGAGGTTGATCCGTGTCGCGGTCGTGGTGGCGCGAATCAGAGCGATGTCGATCATCACGCGAATCAGAACGTCCATAATATCGATCTCGATGATCTCGGTCACCATCCCTGTCTCTACCTCTGTCTCTTTCTCTATGCCGGTCACGATCGCGAGTATTTTCACGATCACGCTCGCGCTCGCGGTGGTCCGGATGGCGCCGATGCTCCATCGACGAATCAAACATGCTCGCCGCCAGCGCAGAACTATTATGATAATGGTCAACAACTCTATCCGCAGAAGAAAGTCTCCCAAAAGACGGTGGCACATGCGATTTCCTATCCTTCACCCTCCCATCATCTTCTCTCTTCGCACCAGCCGATCCCGACAGTGGCGTTGATGCTGATAAGGACAGCGGACGTGTGGCGAAGGAATTAGGTACTGGAGTCATGCGATGAGTAAATATCGTACAAGACGGGATAAATATTCGTAGATGTAATATAAAACTAACCGAAATACCACTAGGAAGCAAGCCTGAGACGCGTATGCTTCGCGTTTTGACGATGGCAGAGCTTGGGGTCGTACAAAATCTTGGATATTTGGTGAGCTTGAATTTCGGAGAGAAATTGATGTTCACGCATGAGTGTCTGGTGAGACGGTGGCGTTGAAAACTGTGTAGTTGAACTTCAAGTGTCACTTAAAGCAGCCAATATGGCGTAAGTGGTGCGGACAATATTCAGTTCGACAAAATGTCTCTCCCGTCGATTTTACTTTTTTAACATCTATCATTCAATTACTGATCACTATCACAAAAATGTCCGGACGACAAGGAGGCAAGGCCAAGCGTATGTCGAATTCTCGTATACTCCGAATTCCGTACTCATCAAATATCTAACATTGAAATTAGCATTAAAGGCGCCCAAGAAAGAGCGCAAGGAATTCGACGACGAAGATAAAGCCTTCCTGGACAAAAAGAAAGCTGAGGCTGCTGCTCGGAAGGACATGGCTGCGAAGGCGTCCAAGGGCGGACCTCTGGTTACGGGCGGTATTAAGAAGTGCGTGTGTTTTGTCATACGGATTGTGTAGATGCTTGGCTAACGTCGTGATCCAGGTCCGGCAAGAAGTAAACGTCAAACGAGAACGACGATTGAGACGATTGTACAGAATATTTACATTGGGTCTTTATGGTGTCATTTGATAATCTCTCTTAATGTTTCATTATGTTGCTCTATTCTATAATACATTTAGACAACTAGTCAGTTAGTATGTATTGTCCATGATTCCACTGTTTTAAACTCCGTAACGCCAGAGCAATGATTACTGAATTCCTTTAAATATACGCAGCCACCATCACGTTGACTTGGCTGGTAGCCTATGTTTTCGCTCACGCATGACGACCCGGCCTGTCTCTTCCAGTCTCCAGCCACAGCCGAGCTTCTCCACACAGTCCGTCCACTGCCGACCAGTAAATTTCTCAATTTCGTCCTTCTGCATAAAGAAATACGCTGTACCAAGTCGTTTCAATGTCTCAATTGCCATCATCCGATCGCCGAACGCCATGATTCTACGTCGTCCAGAGTCAGGTTCTGCATCATATCTGCGGCGCCAGAGCACGTAATCAACGTCCGCCCACGCACGTAGTACTTGTCGTAGCGCAAGGTCGTTGAAAAGATCATAGTGCTGCATAGCGTCGTATGCGGCGGTCATATCGTTGGAGAAGTGTACTAAATGAAGCACGTATAGTCCGCCGATTTCATAGCGCTCGGCCACAGACAGCGGAATGACGGGATGCACGTCGTCAAGTAGGCGCTTCATCGCTGGCAGATACGACTGGTAATGACCCAGAAGAACCGTGACTCTGACTGAAAAGAGCAGCACTTTCTTTGCAAAGAGAGTCGGTGGGCCTGACGCGATCACAGCCTCACGTAGTTTGCGTAATCCAAGGACAACATGATCCAGTGCCATTCTCCGCGCGGCGTCTTCGTCCGTTTCGTCGTCATGCTCGGCAGCATGTTCTGTCCTGATTGTTAAGGTCTGGAATGTGCGACGTAAGGCGTCCACACCGGGTGAGTTTGCACAAACCGCGAGATATTTGCGTTGGAGGAGCGCGAAGTAGCGTTGCTGCACATCAGGGTCATGCTGCAAACGCGTATCGTTTCCGCGCGAGACGAGACCGTAGTCGTCTTTGAAATCAGAGTCTTCGTCCAGATCGCCGATAACCCATGCCGGCATGAACTCGGCGGGCATGGTTAGAAGCTATATATGAGCCGGGAGATGGGGTCATACGTAACTAAACCGTAATAAGGTGACTCTAGGCCTTGGTCACTTCGACTGGTCCGTCAGGGTCTATGATACAAGAAACTGAAGGGGTTTGTACTCAAAACTAAGACCCCAGAATAAGAGGAACCGAGGCTAACTATTGGGCACATGCGCTGTTGGGGCAAGGAAACGGCAGCTCTCGGAATTTAGTAGCCCTAGCCCAAGTAAAACTGCGTTTAATACGCCCGCGACTTTAATAATCCTTGTGAGCCTGGGGGTTGGTTACTATTTCTCTTGGATGTCCTATTACCTAGTGCAGATTGATTGAGTTAAAAAAAATTTATAGTATTTTCTACAAGGATCTCAGCAGTCTAGCAATTGTACGGGGACTTAAAGAGAGCGCCATATATTATCGTAATTCAAGCCAAAACGTTTAGTACTTAAATCGCGGGTTAAGCTGAGCCGCGCCGGGTTGTCGGCCGGAAGAGCCCGATGCAAATAATGCAAGGAAGTCACGAATGCGTGTTCGTAACAACGGCGGTTCGTTGGATTCATAAGTGCTATACAAAAATACCTAAAACATATGAGCTCGACAAGAACCAATTATTCACATGCCGGGCGCAAAATGCTTAGTTACTCGATCCCGATTGGCCGTAGCTTGGAGTAGATGTAGTTTAGTTGGTTGTGGAAATTTTGGGTGGTGGATGAAATGGGCAACGATTAGTTAGTTCCCAACTTTTGGGTGGACTGTTATGACACAACAACACGCGCAATTTCCTCGGCTTGTCATCATTATCACCACTACCACCTCCAACTCCACCATTCATCTTATAACACCGCCGACCTCCTCTTTTATTCTCCGATTTGACTGACTGCGATTCGTCCCACGTTTGTTTGGCAATCCTTAACAACGGAACTCTTGCATATATCATAGTGCGGATAGGCCGGGCCCATCATCAACAGTGATCAAGATGATCACTGATGCGTCTGCCCTCACCACCGCTTGCACCGTCCCGCCATCGTCCGCAGTCTCTTCTTCCGCATCTATGTCCTCGTCTGGCTCCTCGTCTGGCCACCGCAGGGTGTCTGTGTCTACTCAGTCGGCGGCCACAACAGTTATGACGTCAATTTCAGGCAGGGATATTTGTGCCATCAAGGATCAGGTCCAGTACTCGCATCTCGAGGTCGAGGCCACCGATGACAATGACAGCCTCAACAAGCTCGCGTCCGACACGGCTGACATCTGCCGCACGCTCTCGCTATCCCACGCCTCGGCTGCCCGCCGGCTGCTGACGGTAATATGGGACGACCTGCCGGCATGGAGGCGCGACAACCACTACATCACATCCGGCTACCGCCAGGAAACATTTTCTTTCTGGAAGTGCGTCCAGTCTCTCGCCTACCTGCACAATGAGTCCGTCAATATCTATTCTCACCTCATCGGCTCGGTCTTCTTCCTCTCTATCCTCTCCATTACCCTCGACATCTTCCTTCCGCGGTACCCGTCCACTTCCGCCAAGGACTTTGTCGTTTTCGTCATCTTCTTTGTCGGCGCTGTTCTCTGTCTCGGCATGTCTTCCACTTACCATTGCTTAAACTGCCACTCTGAATCTGTTGCAAAATTTGGAAATCAGCTCGACTACCTAGGCATCATATTCCTCATCGTCGGATCATTCGTGCCTACGATCTATTACGGCTTGCACTCTATACCACATTACATGCCCATCTTTTTTGGTCTTGTTTGCGGTCTTGGAGCAATATGCACAATCCTCACTCTGCGAAAGGAGTTCGCGTCCCCAACGTGGCGTCCATTCCGAGCCCTAATGTTTGTCATCTTTGGCCTGAGCGGAATCATTCCAATCACATTCGGCGGTGTCAAGCTTGGATATTCTGAACTATATCGCCGGACTCAACTGCAGTACATGATAACCGAAGGTGCCTTATACATTGGAGGCGCCGCCATCTATGCTGCCCGGATACCTGAGCGCTGGAAACCTGGTCGTAAGTGGATTCATATATTCCGGTTATTCACATTCGCTAACATATATCAGATTTCGACATCTTCGGATCGTCACACCAGATCTTCCATATGTGCGTGTTAGCGGCTGCAATATGTCACCTCAGGGGCATCATCAACTCCTATAACTACTGCCACGGCGATCTCCAAGGATTCTAAACGTCCAGCAAAGTAAGAGTGGCTAATGCATTATATGGCTGACTTATATATTGGACTCGGGTTTGTCACATTTGTTGTATAAATTTCCAAGAGTGTAGTTCTTTGTTTTAGGTATGGCGTTTCTATGATACAGTTTGTTTTTTTGTCAATGGTCTGGGCTATTGTTTAGTATGGGCATTGCTTTATTTGGAACGCTACAGTAGATGCTAATGTCGAAGGGGTGTTTGGCTTGAATTGTATACATACAGATTGGCGACAATTAACCAGAATTGAATATTGTCGATATCTTGTGCCCATTGGTGTTCCGAAATTGTAACTGTGCGTTTGGTTTCTTGTACACGCAAAGCATGCGATAGTGGAGCAAGTGATGCCGATTGCATCGCTTTGTCAACATTAATGGCAAGCTCGCAACAGTTACAACCGCATTTGAATCAGCAGGTACCGTTTTTTGTTATTACAATCCCAATTAAGTCCTTCCGGAACAGATATATCGTGCACTCCAAAAGTCGTACTGGTCATGTTTGTTGTTAAGACAAAGTAATGCCTATATATTAGTGACTATAAACCACGTCCAAACCTGTACAAAGCACTGATAACATAGCAAAGTTCAACCTAATATTTCCCACCATAATCATATTCTCTATCCCCTTTATATTCCCTCTAATGGTGCTCAGTCTGAAGCGGCTCAACGACGAACCAATCCTCGACATCAGATTCCTCCTCAGCGGCGGTAGTAGCAACACCCTCGACTTCGACAATCTGTGATTCGTACTCGGATAGATCAGCTGGAGCAGATGCCTCAACGATGGGTGGAGTAGGTGCTGAGGGGGCGACCCAGGGCTTAACTTGGCCGACGGAGTCAGTTGCTTTGACTGGGGGAGCCTTGTAGCTCTTCAATTCCTTGAGGTAGAGGTCCTGGATGATGTCTAACGTCAGTTAGTATGGAATTCTTGAGATCAGCAAACGGATGAGAGTGAGCACCTCGTCGTGGCATAGAAGTACCGAATCGTCGTCGGAGAACGGGAGCTGACGCACGCTACAAGAAATTCGGAGTTAGTATCATATCAATGCAATTGATGGCAAGATTTCCCCTCAAAATGTATCCATTCAATCAATCCTAATCTCTACCGCACATCCCCCACATCGGTTGCTTACAATCCGGTAATTCCGTCCATATTTTATCACATCGTGTTACTCAGAAACGCAAACTTACCGAAACAAGCCGAATCGATTGAGCCAACATTTCGTTTATGTAAGACAGCGAGTGGACAAACGGCAAATAAAGTCGCGGTATACGGTTACGTTGGGGTCAATTGAGTGGTCGTGTTTGCTGAATTTGGCGGACGACCCGAGCTCTACGATGAAAATTCGGCAGCCGACGAATCAACGTGGACCATGGGATAGGGTGTTCTCCCTGACTTTGGCTGAGTCAGAAGTGACCGGAGCAATGACAAATGCGCACGTGACAAGGGTTATGGTTTTCGTCCTTGTGAGCCATATCTATGACCGTCAGCTAGCAGATCAGTTTCCGCCACCTTCTCCACTCTCGTTTTTTCCATATCTGTGAATTCCTTGCTGATATCATTTTCTGACCTTTTTGACGGTTTCTTTCGTTTGCTCTCTGAATCAGTGGGGTGGAACACTTCAAATTCGTATTCTGCACGATTCAAGTCACGATGGCGTTTGCATCAACTGCCTTGCCAATCGCCACCAGTACTGCGTTTTCGCAACCGGCGTCGAGCGTGAATGTGCAGTCTGCATTTCAGAGGAATTTGAATGTCCATCTTATTTGTCCGGATTGCAAGGAAATACCGCCTAATTTGGTCGAAAATTTCAGTGATGGTGATATGGTTTGTGGGTCATGCGGTAAGATTACCATGATTTTCCTCAAAATTCCGGGTGGCAACTAATGGTTGTGTTTAGGATTGGTGTTGGGCGATAGGATTATTGATACACGATCCGAGTGGCGTACGTTCGCGAATGACGATCAGGGAAATGATGACCCTTCCCGTGTAGGAGAAGCGTTGAATCCGCTCCTTGATGGAAATCAACTGGACACCATGATCTCCTACGGCGCCCCAGGCAGCAACGTCGGCCGGGAACTAAACCGCGCACAGAATAAGGCTGTGCATGATAAGAAGGATAACGAGCTTCAAGCAGCATATGCAAAGATCTCGCAAATGTGTGAGCGGTATTCCTTGCCAAGGGTTGTCCAGGATACAGCGAAGGATATTTATAAAAAAGTGAAAGATAATCGCAAGTTGAAGGGAAAATCGCAGGAAAGCATTGAAGCCGCGGCCATTTTTATTGCGTGTAGGCAGTCTGGCGTCGGTCGCACGTTTAAGGAGATTTGTCTTTTGACGAGTGTTCCGAAAAAGGAAATTGGAAAAGTAAGTAGGTCCCTGAATAAGGTAAACATGCTTAGCATGGTATTTCTTTTAGACAGACGAAAGAAATTTCTGTGGGGAAATAGCAAATAGATAAGAAATGGATAGAAAATGATAAAAGGAAAAAAAAATGCGATTGAATAGAGATTTCTTTCATCTGTTCACTTCTGTATTGTTTTTTTAGTTCTTTCTATCTATTTGCTATAACTTTACTTACATTTACAGGTCTTCAAAATCATCGATGGTATTCTCCTGGAGCTCGGCACACCGACTAATGCGGCAGGTCAAGGTGATCGGGAATATCAAGCCGTTGGTACCAACGCTGAAGATTTGCTTAATCGTTTCTGCTCGCATCTCGGCCTTTCTACCCAAGTAGCCAGCGGCGCGCAGTACATTGCCCGTCGTGCCGCGAAGGAAGGTATTCTTGCAGGGCGATCGCCGATTTCTATCGCCGCTGCGACTATCTACATGGCGGCGGGTTTGTTTGGAGAAGGCAGATCCGCGAGCAAGATCGCCGAGCGCGCGGGCGTCAGCGATGGTACTATAAAGACTAGTTACAAGTTCCTATGGGAAGCGCGAGAGAAACTCGTCGATCCGCAGTGGATTGAGAGTAAAAAGGCGTCCTTGAGTGGATTGCCAAAGGTTTAAATATTTCCGCGTCGTCTGGGATTGTCTTCTGTGATCAATCTACATGGTCTTTGAAAATGGACTTGTCGTTGTGGTTCGGCTTCAATCTACTGTGACTATTACGTTTGTCACTGGTTTCCTCACTCATTCAAGACGTGATGTGCATGATTAACGACTTTTACCGCTCTTTTGCATTTAATGATCATTAAAATTTCATTTTATTTTGGGAATGTTTAGGGTACTGGTCAATCTTTTTTGTAGGTGAATCATAATAACGGAATGGGTTAATTTTTGTAATTTTAGATAGAAAAATAAGAGTAAAAAATTACAACTACCATTTCTGTTGCAATTATTTTGCAACATACAGAGCGAAAAGATGTAAATAAGACTGAGTAATATGATGGTAACGTCATAGTGCAGTTAGGGTGTGCTCCGGCTGCTTCCGACTGTTAGTTATCTCGACAACAAAATGAAACGTCCACATGTTAGGCAACTACTCGACATCATCATCGCAATGTCCTTCAAATAGCGAGCAATCTCGATGGGCATTATCCATCGCACTCGCTCACAATGTTTGAAACGGTGCTTGGTTTCTGCGCGAATGTGTGGATTTCGGGGGCTTATATATTGGAGATAATTGCTCCATATATACTCTATCAGCACATTCGACAAGCACAACGCCGTTGGCATAGCGCCGTGGATTTACGAGGCATTTCAGTAGACTATATTATTCTCTCTCTACAAAGCTGTTTGTACAGAATCATATATATATTTGCGTACATATTCCCCACAACTTCGCTTGATCGACAGTACGCAGCACGACACTATCGCGCACCGGATATCAACAAAGTCGGGATATTGTCAGGATTACCGCATGCCCTCTCAACTCTTCTGACACTCATTCTCATCCTTCTACCGGAATTCACTCGAGCCATCTCGCAACTGCGCCTCCGCTTCTCCACAATCGCGAAAATTGTCAGTGCGACAACCTTTACAGCGGCAACCACGGCATTCGTCCTTGCAACCAGCTTCAAGTTCGACCCAGCAACGGGCATGGGCTTCTGGGGACTCTTCTATATCGATGCAGTAGACCTACTTAAAGGTATAGCTGATTGGCTTGATTGCGTGAGATTCTGGCCACAGGTGGTGATAAACTGGGAAGAAGGCAATACCGTTGCATTCGACACGACGTATCCCCTCCTCCTTCTCACTTCAGCCGCGTGCCATGGGATGGGTATGTTATTCACCGCTCTTGCCAAAAACGATATTCGACTTGCGGTGCGACCTCCAGGTACGGTTTTGTATATTATTTACACAATGGTTGTGTGTGGTGTGTTTTATTTTCAGAGTTGTTGGGTGTATAGCCGGGATAACGCCCGAATACTGCGTGGATTCACAAAACGGTCCGACGAGGACGGCAATGACGAAGTGCAGGGTCGGGTTAGAGAAGAGGAGTTGATCGGGTTGACGCCATTGGCGCAGCATATGGAGTAATAGGTTTTCCTTTTTTTTTTTCCTGCTATGGGATACACTCGACTTTATTAGAATTTTAAAAATTTACGGCGTTATCTTAAATCTTCAATGCAAATACTGGATAGAGAAGTTCGTTGGATGCAATAAAAATGTATGCAATTAAAAACAAATGTTCATATACACAAAATCTCATAGCTAGCCGATCCACTCGCATATATAATACTGTCACCCAAAACAAACAATACACAATAAGTATACACTTTGTCCTTGCTGCAACCAATACGTAAACTGTCGTCAAAATTTTACATAATTTTATTCGTATCACTCCATATGCAAATTATTCCCATTACGGTCAATTGACATTGACGAGCTGAATATGCTTGTGAACATGGCACAAGTAGTCCACGTAGTTCATAGCCTCGTTATTCCGATCCTCGACCATCATAGCCGACACCTCGTACTCTGCGCCGTCAAGTTCCTGTCGTGCGATTTGTATCGACAACGCTTTTGCCCCACGGAGATCATGCAGATAAGTCACTATATTCCGCACTTGTCGTGATAACGGCGTGTCGATTTCAGGAAACTCGTTCATATACGGATCTAGCGCTTCTAATTTGTCGACCGTGGGACCGAAGAGGTCTTTGAGGAGATTAGGATTCGCGCGTCGGTGAATCCAGAGGAAACAAGATTGGCCGTTGTCGATCAAATATGCACCGCCTTCGTCGAAGCGCGATAGTGACGCGCGGACGTACATCGGCATCTTGAATTGGCCAGTGACTTCGTCCATGTAACCGTCCGTTTCCTGGAGATTGTGGAGCCCAAATATGCGAGGGTAGAGGTACAAGCTCAGATCGTCCAGTGGCATGCATTTGACCAGACGCATGGAGAACACGCGCACATCGCTGTTCACATTTCCTCCGCGCAGTGCTTTTGTTTTTAGTAAACTGAGTAGCAAGACCGTCAACTCCTTCAACGCTTCCGGTAGTATTAACTGTCCCGGTGTCGATGTTGTAGCGCCATGTTTCCGATATGAGGCGAGAATTTGAACACATTTGTCGTTAATGCCGGCCCTAATATCTTTCAATAGATCTGATGTCATGTGCTGGACCGCTTCTTTCGCCATAACAGCCAACAACGCATCCTCATCACAAAACTTGACAACTTCTTTAATCTGCGTCGTAACCCCGGCCACAAAGTTATGGCATCGTATTCGTCGCTGGCCGTTTTTCGTGGTATACAACAACGCGCTCTGGAAATGCGCGTCAAGCTTCGCATCTAACTTACCGTCGTACTTAAACATGATGACTATAGACTTGTGCTCGTCAATCGTGCCTAAATCGATATCGCTCGCCGGTCGAGAATGATAAAAGTTACCGTAATACGCGGAAACTTGCAACCCATTCGAACATCTGACTTTGAGCTGGCCTTGGTACCCAACCTCTCTGTTCACGACTGTGCTCATTTCGGCGATCATTCGCTTGCCGTCGCGTTGTGGGACGAAATTAGGATAGAAAAATATCTCACCACCGGACAACTCGCTCACCATGCCAACAGAAGCCAAGTCGACATAGGTGCTCGGGAAGACGAACAAATCCAATCCGATACCTGCCTCGGCGTACTTTTGCCCCCATTTTTTGTAATATATATTCTCGGCAGAAAATAAACCTTTTTCTTTCTCGGTGTGGTATTGCCGTGGGTCGTCACGGAAAGCCAGACGGCCGGGACCCCAAGTTGTGAGTGCAGAGAGCGTGACAATCACTTTACCGCCTGTTGCGCTTAGTGCTTGGAACGCAACGTCGAGGACGGCACCGAATGCAGGTTCAGGGACCTTGAGATCTTCGAAGAGAACTTCGAGGCGGTCGAGAAGGTCCTCGATGATGAATCTGTTTATTAGTATGTACAACCCCCTGAGAGTGATAATACCCACCTTGATTCTTCTGGATCAACAAATAGCCCATCCATCAATGGCAGGAAACCCTCGTCGACCTCGGTCACAACCATCATCTGTGCTTGGCTGAGTTTGCTCTGCTACCGTTAGCCTGTACCTGACTGTAGTTGATTTTCTGACTCTCACATTCAAGTTGTAAAAATGCAGGGTGCGGTCATAGGTGATGATGGCGACCTTGCATCCCTCTGGCAGCCGACCGTCCGGTCCATACAATGCCCGTCGAATCGCTTGCGCCGTCAAATGCGGTAAACTTTTATTAACCGCATCTGCACTTACATCGATAGCAAATACGTATTTCATAGGCTCCGGCATGACTTTCCAATATTCTTTCGGCACGGCGAACTCGACAGTCCCCAAATTCAATTCTGGACGTTGGTCACGATCGATTCGTCGACCAGATGCGTCGACCGGGGAGTAGTACTCCCCCGGGACTGTATTTGCGAACTGGCACATGTTGCAGATGAACTTGACGCCGCCATCCGCGAACTGCATAAATGGATTGATGTATGCGCGGCAGCGATTGCAGCGTGGAGGCCCATTGTCGCCGAAATCCAGCAGCAGAATTTCCTGCTCATCTGGTCGTAGCTTCGCAAATGGCTGCAGAACTAGACCCAGCGGCAAGTGAGTCGTAGCGAGCACGTCGGCCGACGCCGGCACACTGCACAAAGTCAGTCGTCCAAACTTCGGATTCGAACTGCCTTGGTCGACGGCGCAGTACTCCGTCGTGGCAACTGGCGGACACAGCTTCTCCATGGTCGGGTACATATGCGCGGCATAGTACTTCTGGTTAAGTTCGCGAACAGTGACCACGGACGGGATCTGATCCGGATCCACTCGCGGGCCCGCACCGGCGCCGACCGGGCGAATCGTCGAGTTGTATTCGGCCTGTTTGGACGGCACGACGGCAGGCGCCATAGCAGCGGCGACTGCCATATCCGGCATGACGGGAACGAACGCAGTTGGAGCGGACGCGGCGGCAGCGGCAGCAGCATCGTAGGGTGCAGGCATATCGTGGGGGATGATCGGCTGGGACATCGGGTCGGACGACCGCGCGTCGATATTATGGAAGACTCTGGCGGGCCTCTTCATGCGGTGGCTTGGTCGAGCAGGGGCTGACTCAGGTGTTAAGGCGACGTCTGACGCGGATTCGAGAGTCATACCGGACAGTCTGGACGAGAGGTCTTCAGGCGTAAAAGTCGAGTATTGCATTGTCGTGGAATTTGGAAATGTTATAACTGGCTAGTGCGAGTATCCGTCATTGCCAGATGGTTGTAGATGTTGATCCGCTGATGATGTAGGTGGTATGGATGTCGAAGTGTCAGGGAGTGCTATCTTGGGTCGCCGATGGACGCCGCATCGCAAAACGTTCGTGAGAGCACGAGACTTTTTTCGGGGGCAGATCATAGTCACTGCCAAGTATATGGTTGGAAATTTTGCCAACTCTATCACTAGCACGTAGCTATATCATAAATATATGTTTTACAATATTTACGATTTTTATTCCTGTTACGTAATTAACAATAAAACTAGGCTGCAGTCCATCGTAATGAAGTGTCCGATAAAATTGATAGACGACAAGGAATTCGACCTTTTTTTGTCGTCTAACATCATCTCACAATAACAAGTTATGTGAAAGTACAACTCCGCCAGCATTGAACAAGCAAAGTACAAGTTTTAGTCCTCATCGGGTTCAAATAGATCGAGATCTAACAATGCTTCCCGGTTAACAGCTCCGACTTGCCGCACATGACTACCATTACTTGCAGGCGCAGTAGTGCCGTTATTGCCCAATCCGCTATTCGGATTGGGATGTGGTAAAGCGTCCTGTGTGTCGGCATAGTCACTCGAACTAGACAGAATGCTATTCTCGTTATCTTCGCCATCATTGAGATCGTCATCATCATCTTCCTCCTCACCGTCACCGCCGTCACTGTCAATATCACTAGCAAACCCATTTCGCCGCTGTTTGTGTCTCCGCGTCTCGCCGTGCTTGCGTTTATTCCCAGGCGGTGGCTGACTGGTATTCGTCTGTACCTGCGAACTGGACGATTCATGCGGTTTATTATCAGGATGCCCTTCGTGTCCCGGCACAATAACTGAAATCTCTGTAGCCACAACACCGTTCTCGCCACCATCGCTCCCGAACATCCGATTATACTGCACGAGCATGCCCCGCCTCATCTCCTCCTCTGCAGGCCATGGTAAATTCGCAGGAATTGACGACGGGTCCTTATATGCTTCTTTCAAAGTTGCGGACACGGTCTCCGCGACCGTTGGGGCTTCACCGTCGGCTGATGTTTCGGTATTTGGCAGTTCTGGTGGAGGCCGCGGGGCCCATGCAAGCGGTGGCGCAAACCCTGGTGGAGCGCTGGCGAATTTCGATATTTTGGTAGCGTAGGCAAGCAGCTCTGTGTATGATGTCTTTGTGGTGTCGGGCTTGTCGTTGGAGCCGAGATCGTTAGCGCCGGGGATGGAGAGGAGTGCTGCTCTGGCGTCGGCTAGTGCTTTTAGCAGGATGTTGAGCTGTGAATCGAGATCAGATGATTCGGCCGACAACTTTGCGATCAAAGCCTTATTTTCTTGATACAACAAAACTGCAACTATTAGGAAAAAAATATTTCTTTGAGAGGGAATACATACGCTCATCCACTGCCTTGTCTAGTTGCAAATCTAAATTAACTAGTTCTTTTGTGGTACCTGCACCAGGAGAGTATAGTCCGACTGTTTCAATCAGATCCGCAATTTTGCGCTCAAAAGCATCGAGTGCACCAAAAATCGTCAACTTTGGGACAGCGGACGATGCCGCTGTTGTTAGGGCATTATATCCCGACACTGTAATTGGAGTGGTCGATGTTAGAGGAGTTGTTGCGCTGGAGGGGGTGTTTGAGCGCGAGAAGTCCATAGAAGTCGGGATACTTTGTAACGGTGTCTTTAGTTTCTGGAATGTGGGTTGAATGCCGGATATAGCCATATGTGTCCGGAAGAGTTGTTTCCGTTCTTCGATGGCGTCAGCCAGAGACCGCGGCGGGACAGTACTAGTGGAGGACGACTTCGAGGGCACCGTCGCGGGGGACTGGGGAAGATGTGCCGACACATGCGGTTGCATGGCAATCGCTGACTGTGGTGCACGCGGTGATGCCGCCATGCTGAGATCAGGCGATAGCCAGGCGTCAAGTTGATAGAGTACTTTGAATCACCAGCCTTGCAACGGTCATATCATGCTCGTGAGTAGTAGTTACAATAGTTAATTGTATCTCGAGAGTTCTGCACGTGACTTATGGGATAGGGTTGGCCCGAAGTCGAGATCAGCAAAATTCAGGAGGCATCTGTAATTTCTTACAAGGAAAAGCATGCGAAATAGTCTTCATTTATTTTATTATTTCGTCTCGTGCGGTCTATTTGCAGATCTAATCATATCGGGTGATTGAACATAAAGACAGTGCTCGGCCTTGCACGACAAAGAGTCTCGCGACATTCGCCGCCCGCTGTCAGATCGGATATCGAATACCATATCCCTAATTCAAACATTGAAGTTACTATCTGAATGTATCAAATAAAAAAAACCGTCAACGCCGGTCATAAAACCGCAACGGCTGAGGCTTCATAGGCGAATCATCGCTATGACACTGTAGTCTGTAGATAAGCGTAAAATCAAACCTGAATTATTATCAATTTCATGCTCTATTCTCTTTTAGCAATACCTCTTACATTTTGACCACGGCTACTGTGTCAACTTACATCACCGACATAATACACAACGGGCGATGCATAACCACTTCTGTAATAAGTGTAGCCAGATTGAGCATTGAGAAGTCAAAGAATATCTCTCTGCAAGACTGAGGCTAAGTTATTGACACCACCTTTATTCTGCTCACGACAACGCATTCATTTAATCTTTTTTCCTTCTATCCAATACATTCATTCATTATACACTATCAAATGCCGATCTGAGCCAATGTCAGTCTCCATTCGCGATGGTGCTGATAGGGTCCACTACGTACGTAGCTAAACCTTATTTTGATGCCAATTTAATGCAGCGCACTTGATCAGTATTTTGGGTAGATAACGACGGTACGGCACACTCTCTGACAAATATAGGCGGCCGTATTCTAGTCGCCGTCGCTACAGATCCTCGCGGCTCGCTAAAATCGATTGCCGACCCTAGCCGTTAAGGTCTCCATGATGCTGATTTGGATGCTGATGCCGATAGCGCCTCACTTTATTATTACTTCCCATTTTTCTACACCACTCAAGGTTCCGACATCATCACTGCTCATCACATACTGGCAAAATTCACCTCCCTCTCATAGTCAACTCTACGTTGTCGGTCTGCGGTCTGCACGATGCAGTCGCCGTGCATTCTTCCCCCAGACCTCGTCGACGAGCTAAGCAGTCTACCGAATTACTTCTTCGACCTCGACTCGGCCTACATCACTTCATACGAGTCCTGGCATGTCCGTGGCAAACATGTCACCGTCACCGAGACCCCCATCCTAGCGCGCATCTCGCCCTCCGAGCGCTCTCTTCGTCTTGAGCAGGAATTCGCTATAGTCCGGCACATGATGAAGCTCGATCCGACGTCTGCCCGTATCATCCGGGCCTACGAGTTTTTCCACCTCAAGAAGACAAAAGCGGTTGTGTCAATATTCGAGTATCTCGGCGAAAACTCGCTCTGCGAGTTCTCCACTGCAATGACTGATAACCAAGACGGCGACGAGCAGAACGACGATGCCGACAGTCACAAGGAGGCAACGGTTCCTCTTGCCACCTCCTTGCGACCAAAACGCATCATGACTCTTTCACAATTTCTCGCATTTGCCATCGGCGCGTGCGAATCTCTCGAGCTCCTGCATCAATCGCATAACATCGTGCACGGTGAGGTCAGAGACGACGCGTTTTTTTACAACGCCAGCACAGGCACGGTGAAGATCATGCAGTTTGGCTCCAGCACTCGCAGCGTACAGAGCAGTCTCGCCAAGAGCACGATCCAAGACATTGTCGATAATTCGGCTTTGGATTACAAATACGTCTACTTGTCACCGGAGCAGACCGGACGTGCATCCAGCTGCGTCGATCACCGAACCGATATCTACTCGCTGGGCATTGTCTTCTTCTCAGTCCTGACAAGCCACCTACCGTTCTATGGCTCCGCCATCGACATGATCCATGACATCCTACACACTCCGGTCCCCTCTATCGAGTCATACCGACCTGATATACCATCAGTCATCGACAGCATCATACAGAAAATGACAGCTAAACAAGCTGGTCACCGGTATCGCTCAGCAATTGGTCTTAAGCGCGATCTTCTCGAAGTCCAGAGACTGGTGTGTACATGCGACGGGAACATTCTTGACGACTTTGAACTCGGGACTAAGGACGTATCGTCCATATTCCTCTTGCCGACTGAAATAATCGGCCGCGATGCGGAACGAGATCAGGTCACCACTATTGTCCGCAAATTTGTCAAGCGCCGCAGGGCAACATCCGATGTGTCGACTTTTCATTCAAAGCGGTTGCATTCGACAGCTCATCATTCCGAATCTTTGGCATTCTCGACAGACTCAAAGACTGTGTCATCAACTAGTTCGTCAGTGTCAGTTACATCAGTCGACATGGCGTCGTCCCGTGCGAGTCAGTCATACACTGGCAGCGCGGAATCGAGACGAATTCCTCGACAGGACAAAACTGAAGTCATTGTCATACGCGGCTATCCCGGTATCGGCAAGTCAAGCTTTATCGCCTCCCTACAGGCACCACTTCGGAAGTACGGTTACTTCGCACACTTTATTATTGGGTTGAAATCGCGGCGGCCATTCGAGGCGCCAATCGAGATTCTTTCTGCGATATTGCGGCAAGTTCTGTCTGAAAAAGTCGAGGTCGTACGTACGTTTTACAGCAATCTTCGGTCCCGGCTGGGCATGCAGTGTTACAATATTCAACGACTGGCGGGCCTCATTCCGGAACTCAAGACGATCATTGACATCGACCGCGCTCACATGCAGAGGAAGTCACAGCGCGAATTTCTGCACGGAGATGATGACAATGCGTCACATTTGTCTGCGGCTATCGTCCCTTTTGACTCACTTGCAGATGAGTTTTTTGATGGCGCATCGCAGTCCAGTCGCAGCAGCAGTCAATACATACGACAACAGCTATCTGCCACAGATTCGACGTCGTTTACAGAGGACGATATGTTTAAGAACGCGTCCGGCAATAAGATGCAGTTTGTGTCGTTCATCGTTACGACGCTCCGAGTTTTGTCTGAAATGTTCATCATAACGGCTGTGATCGGCGATATGCATCACGCAGACGACGAAACTCTCGAACTTGTGCTTAACATCATTCATTCGAAAGTCGACATGATCTTGATTTTCACACATCGAGAATCGGAGCCATTGGCGCCACAGTTTCAGGATTTCCTCGAAAGTGATTATCCCCGCCTGACAAAGATTTTGCTTAGACCGCTCGGACGACAATCATTTGAGGAGTTCGTATCGCTGACGTTACACCGCGACCCGTCCGAAATTAGTGATCTCGTGAATTTCTTATACGAAAAAATAAAGGGAAATCCTTTCTATTTACGAGAATTTCTGACGCTTTTGTATAATAACAAATCTATCCGCTTTGACTGGCGTGAGTCAAAATGGATTTACGACGATATTAAAAAATTAAACGATCTCTATGTGAGTTTCACGACACACACCGAGATGGATCAGTCATTTATTCTCAGACGGCTGCGGGAGTTTCCAAAGCGCACGAAGAATTTCATCATCTGGGCCGCATTTCTCGGTTCACCTTTCGCGTTCGCGTTAGTTCGGCAGTTCATGTCGCTGCCGGAAGGGTTGTCGTCGAGCGACTCGAGCGAGATCCCGGCGATCGATAGTACGGCAATCACGCTGATCGATTCAGATGACAAGGCACTGTCAAGCCTGCAGACTCTATTGCAGGCTGGTGTGATTATGCAGGATAACGACGCGGATCATTTTCGGTTTGTCCATGAGCGGTTCAGTCGTGCTGCTTTGAGTTTGGTCAGACCCGAGAACGTGGGGACAATGAATTTGTTGATTGCGCAAGTGTTAATGAAGTGTATGTTAGCTGAAATGTTTCGTTAACGATGCTGACGAAAGTAGCGGACGATCACGATCCATATCAGGTATGCGAGCACTTGCTGACAGCGATACCGCTGATCCAAGACAAGGAATACCGCCTTCCTTATCGCCGTGAAATTCTTCTAGCCGGAAAAATCGCATCTGACAATGGCTCATTCGCGAAAGCAGCCGAGCTATACAACGTCGGTATCGGTCTTCTTCAACAGAACAGATGGGATGAGGAACAGCCGGATGTCGATTACAATGAGACTTTTCAGTTTTACATTCGATTGTCGGAAGTGTATATCTGGCAAGGCAATGCGAACGACGCCTTGGCGACATTGGACGAAGCGTATCAGAATGCGCGGGAGAAGGAACACAAGGGATTATGCCATCTCTTGCGGAATCGAGTATATTTTTTGATGGGCGACTATCGCAAGGTTGGTAATGCGATGAAAATTGCCTGTGAAGATCTGCAACTCTGCGGACGCGTGCGGTTGGACGAATTGACAGTCAGCGACCGATTCTGGGAATTCTACGACAAGATCGAGAATGCGAGCGAGGAGGAGCTGATGAGTCCCAAACGGATCGATGACCCGGTTATCGAGCTTACCGAGCGGCTGATGGCTGAGAGCCTTGTGTCGGCGTATTTAGGTGCTCCCGACAAAATGTTCCAACTAGTCCTCGTATTTTTCAACATGCAAACGAATATCGGAGCGGACGATAATATCGGTTTGGCGTATATCTACCTCGGCATGATCGCAATCGCACGATTTCGATTGTATCATTTCGCGAATAAGTGTCGCGCGATTAGTTATAAGATGATTTCCGAGTGCAGAAACTCGAGTTCGATTGCGCGCGCTACTTTTGCGTATTACGTCTACCTTGGTCATTTGGGCAATCATTTCGATGAAGCGCTCACGCAGACTGATGCTGCGATTTCGCATGCGATTACTTCGGGTGACAGGGTCGCTATGCTGCAGCTACAATCGCTTAGTATTCGCATTAGGTTTCTCATGTGTGACGATCTTCGGTCAATTCTCAGCCAGTGTGATTCGACACTCAGTTCGGCGGAAACGTTATACGAATATTCAGATTCAATTATCATTATCCGCGCCGTCAGACAGGCAATTCAAGCATTAACTGGAAGGACAGTCAGTCACGACGCAGAGAACTTGTTAACAGATGAGCAGCACGACTCAGTGGCATATCGGGATAAGCTACTAGCCATGCCATTCGTGGCTACAACAGCCGTATACCTCGAATTTTACATGATTGCTCTATTTTTCTTCGGACATTACGGCAAAATATACGAGGTTTCGTCGCATTTATTGTCTTCTCGTCATTCAATTTGGAATTGCTCTCGTGCGACGCAATATGCGCGATTTGTACTTAGTATCGCCATGCTGCAGATTTTGAGACGAGAAACCGTTGATTTGAATAAGCGCGAGATGATGTTGGCGCGGATTCATGAGCAACAGTATTCGTTCCAAGAATGGACGTCTGTTAGTAAAGTGAATTTTTATATGTGTTGGGGTATTATTGATATGGAGGTGAGTAAAAGTAGTTGTGGTCTCATTATTGTTGCTGATTTTAACTATACAATCAGTTGGAGGATTTTGCGGGCCATTTTGATAAAGCGATGGTGAGATACGAGGACGTTCTGCAGCACAGCGAGGAACACAATTTCAAGTTTGAAAGAGCTATTCTGCACAGTCTTGCCGGTGAGATGTGCATGCGGAGAGGTATCAAGAGCATCGGACAAGACCTTCTCAAGAAAGCAGTCGCGGTGTTCATGGATTGTGGTGCCGTGGCTGTTGTCGAGGAAATGTCGCGTCGGCATCCGAACGTGTTTAATGTGACAGACAATAAACGGTACAGGAATGTTGGCGTGCAGACAGTTGCCGCTAAGTTGCAGACGGACGTCGCAATTGAAAGCACACGTAGCGCTAATGTGGGACTGCAATCACCATCATATATGCAGGCTGTTATAGCCGCGGCGCCATTACGACCGCAGGTTTTAATGGAAGAAAATGATGGATATCGGACGAGACCGGAAGGGCAGTTTGTCGAGAGCGAATGGGACGAGGACTACGAGACAGAGATGCATGACACCGCAACCAAGTCAGAAACTAGCAACACATTAGATATTCTCGATTTGACGTCGATTATCAGGAGCAGCCAGATTATTTCGAGCGAAATCAACGTCGATACACTACTTAAGAAGATGATTGAGATTTTCATCAACACTACGCGTGCGGAGATAGCTGCCGTAGTCGTGCATGAGGATTCGAAGTTCCGTGTTGCGGCCATGGGAACTGTGAATAGCGTCGAGTCATACAAATATCCCAGGATGAGTCTTGAGAGCCTTGGGAAAACGATCTTTTCAGAGCCGATTTCGTACGCGTTGAATACAAGCGAGACCGTGGTTATGGCGAACTCAGCTGACGATGAGAGATTCCTAGGCGCTGGTCTGAACTGGCTAAAAGGTCACCCTGACGGCCGCAGTATTCTTGTGCATCCAGTCCGGCACAAGAATATTGTTCTCGGGGCCTTATATCTTGAGGGCGCGCCTCATTCGTTCAATACTCGGCATATTGAAGTTTTGTCGTTACTCTCTCAGCAAATGGGCATTTCGATCACCAATGCCATGCTGTTCAAGAATATCCGCAAGGCGACAATGGCTAATGCTATGATGATTGAAAGCCAGAACGCCGCTTTGCGGGCTGCACGCGAATCAGAGGCACGTTTCGTGGCAACCTTGGAAACCATGCCGTGTATTATCTGGACCGCAGATCCCCCATCGGCGTCGGCGCCTGCTGACAAAACACCACCGTTGGATTACTTGAATAATTTTTGGTATATCTTCTGTGGTAGTGGCGCGCCGGGTCCTGCTAACGACGCGTACCTCCAACAATTTCACGAAGATGACCGTGAAGTGTTTGTGAGAGCTCTGATAAATGCGAAGTGCGGTGCGTACGAGACAATCGAAGTCCGAATCCGCGATGCCGCAGGGAATTACCGGTGGCATGTTTGTCGATGCACTGCGCTCAAGAGCGACGACGGCTTGATCACAAAATGGATTGGCGCGTTGATTAATATCGATGATCAACGACGAGCACAAGAAGAAGCGTTAAATGCAATGCGGTTGAAAGAGGAGGCGTCGAGAATGAAGTCAGAGTTCTTGGCGAATATGTCTCATGAGATTCGCACTCCCATTGCTGGAGTCATTGGTATGAGTGATTTACTGCTCAGCACGGAATTGCAGCCACACCAACGGAATTTCGCGGATAATATTCGACTGTGCGCCGATGCATTGTTGACTGTTATCACCGACGTGTTGGACTTCAGCAAGATCGAAGTCGGCAAGCTGGAGCTTAGCAATGTGCCGTTTGATGTGACTTGTGTTCTGAAAGAAACTTTGAAGATCCTCTCATTCCCGATTGCAAAGAAGGGATTGCGGTTACTTGATGATATCCACTTTTCGGTAAAGCCCATGCCGTTGGTTATGGGTGACCCGGGACGATTTAGACAGATCGCGATGAATTTGTTGACTAACGCAGTCAAATTCACGAGCAGCGGACATATCACGCTGACAGCGCGAGATGGTTACGAAACGGACAGCATCATTGAGGTAAAGGTTCAGATCTCCGACACTGGTATCGGCATCAGCAAGCCGGTGATGTCAAAGTTGTTCCTGCCGTTCGAGCAAGGAGACAACAGCACAGCCAGACAATTTGGTGGCACAGGACTGGGCCTCTCTATCAGTAAGAATTTAGTCGAGCTCATGAACGGAAGCATTGGGCTCGAATCCGAGTATGGCAAGGGCACTATCGCGCATTTCACCGTTCCGTTCGTGAAGGCGCCAGCCGACGCCCAGCAGAGTTCATATAGTCACGACGAAGCGGCCTCAGTTGTTGCATGGGATTCCGGTCCAACATCATATCCCCACTTGGTTGACATTCCGTCTCCGGTTTCAGTAGTATCTTATCCTGAAGCACCGGAGAGCGATACCCGGGAGTCATTACCGTCTTTAGACACATATCTGGGCGCAAAACCGCCCGGTGCAGCGAGAACATCGACCTCGGAATCATCCATTTCCTCGACTTCAGCGCCATCTTCAGATTCAGAATTGCTCGGGAGCAATATCGCAGTCTATGCGCCTGGACCGAAATCTATTTGGATCTTAGTAGTAGAAGACAATTTGGTGAGTCGCTCCTTGGACTGGTTTGTCCAGCATTGAAATTAACTTGAACTCCAGATCAATCAACAAATTGCTCTGAATATCCTCAAGAAGCTTAAATATGGCGTGGAGGCCGTATGTAATGGACAAGAGGCTCTTGAAGCCCTCGATCGTCGCTTAGCATGCGGCCAACCCTTCGATTTGGTGCTGATGGATTGTCAAATGCCGTTGATGGATGGTTATGGTAAGTTCACTTAGGCTGCTATGAAATTCAATGTGCCTTAACTAAATTCCACAGATGCGACGAGACGACTTCGGCAGCATAGTCACGACAGCGTGCGAGATGTCCCGGTAATCGCAATGACCGCCAATGCTGTGACAGGAGACCGCGAGCGATGTTTGGACGCTGGTATGTCTGATTATCTCGCTAAACCCGTCAAACGCGACGTCCTAGAATCCATCATTGCAAAATGGCTGAACGTGAGGGAGATTGCAGCATAATTTAGTTATTTGTACGATTATGAGAGAGAAATCTGGATATGTAATAAAATGTTATTTGCATCTGTTTTGTCATGTACCTATATAGTTTTTCGGATTTTGGAACCGTTGAGTAAGCCCTTGTTTTTTCTTTGCTTATTCGTATTTTCATTCATTTAGCATTCATCCTGTATTATACATTGATGGTCACTGGAATAAGGCGTTTCGGTAATCGCGCTATCTGCGGGAAATCTAAAGACTTTATAATAATATGTTCCTTTTTCACACATTTCACATTGTGTAGCAGTCATAGCCCAAAATAATGGCAAAATTAAACGAACTTAGCAATTGCTAACAGTGGGCCAATTACACTTCCTCGTTGTCCTTATATACATCCATAACTTTCTGCCCGAACAAGCCGCTGAATAGATCACTAAAGTACGGTTAGTACATCCATAATGCAACGTAAATTACGGAAGATAAACATACTCAATTTGCTCGTCATTCCATGTTGTGGTCGGAATAGGCGGCATGAAATTTTGAACCTTGTCCTGTACATGATATCGTAATTTTCGTCCTTTGGATGCCTTCACATCCAAATTCGGCCGCTTTGTCTTTGGCTTCGCAACCGTCCACTTCACGCCACCCAAATCGGCAGCAGCTATATTCTTATCCACCAAGTCCTTCAACAAAATTTGATAAAAATCGGTATCGTCGTATAAAAGCGATTCGCCACTATTGTCCATAGCAGGATCATCTACGCGGTCCTCGTGTATGGTAGTACTTAACGTGATATTTCTGGCATTCGCAGTCCTGTTAACTCGTGTCCTCGCGACCAATCTGTCAGTGTCTCGCAGCAAATCCTCAAGTTGGCTAGAAACGCTTTGATTCAACACCGAGAACTTCTTAGAGGACGCTCCAAGGATACCCATACCGTTGGCGGATTGAACTTTCCGCGACCACTTCTCGAGTACAGCGGTACGGTAAGGAGTGTAAGATGAGTTGAAGGATGTGCATGTACTATAGTGCTCTGAAACAGTTGCTGAGCGGTTGCGTTTACGTGATGGAGCTGTAGGGGCTAATAAGTCGTTCACTTGTAATAATTTCTAGCATACTGTCAGTCACTTGCGCGAGATCTAGAGTAAACCTTCAAGTACATACTGTTCGAAGAGAAATTAGTTGACCCAACAAATGCAGAATCTTCTCCTCCGCGTCTTGGATTAACACTTCCACATCTCGACTGCCGGCATACGAATCCTGCCGAGAAATACTGAGAATAACATTTAGCGCTGTGAGTGCTTTCTGTAGCTGTATTCTGGCATCCAAAATTCGCTCGTATACAGTCTGTTAAATTTCGATGTCAGCTATTGCGGCACAAGCTACACTAAATAAAGTACCTACTATTTGCCTTTTAACAGCAAGGCCGTTTAAATGATTCTCATCCATCTTATCTAAGGCCATAATGTCCCATTTATCTCCTCCTTCTCTGTATCTTCCAATGTTAGTTGTACAACCTTGGTTGGTGGTGAAATGGCAATTTTTTTGGTGCGGCTCGAGAGTGGGAGGAAAGACTGACGAACAAGGTATACTTTCTTTCTGTGCTCTCGCATTAATACAGCTTGAACGCAATCAATTGTATCACTAGCTTCGCAACCTCGCGTTATGCCACATTCTATGATATAGTCATATGGAGAGGCAGCTGTTCTTTTTGTGACCGCAGTATGGAACTCATATGCTGTGAAGAATGAACGCAACAATATTTCAACACTGTTTGTGTATTACTTCACAGTACCCTGCATTGCGCAGTTGCGCCCCAAGTCCTTAAAATAAAGGTACATACATCACGTGATTAAGTCAGCATCACCTAATTCCGAGCCCTCGTCGAGTGATTGTGACTACTCCGGATGGCCAAGCTGGTAAGGCGTCAGGCTGTAATGGATTTCCGAAAAAACCTGAAAATCGCGTGTTCGAGTCACGCTCCGGAGAAAATCTTTTTTTTTCCTCTGAGATAGGAAGAAATGAATTCAAATGATTATTTCTTCTGCATTGGCACTATTTTAGACTGGGAAGAGTGCTAAGCGACGCTTATGGCTTGGCTGATCTTCTGATATCAACGCTAGCTATAAACTATTAAGATGTGTAGAGGCTTGTCACAGACTAAGACTAATTGTACTCAACTAGATTCTATTCTTGCTTGAAATTGTTCATGGTGACTGCCAGGCAGATATCTGCTTGATTTGCGAATGTTGTCGAATGCCGAAGGAACTAAATAATACCTCGAAAGAAACACTGGCGACCTCTTCTAATATGCGTGCCGCTGTAGGCATTCTGTCAAGCTTACAACCCGATAATGTAATTTGCGTCAGATGAGGAAATCAATCCTGCTAACTAAATTGATTTACAACCAGCTCAACGTATCTTTACAGCCCTAAACCACAACGAAACGGTTACTGGCATTTAACCCGGGGTCTAGGGCAATTAACGTGTGGCGCTGACTCAGCACTTAGTGTTGAATTTCAGCAGTGCAGAGTTTCGAGAACCCTTATCGGCGAGTTGAGTTGTCGTTTTCGATGTGGAAGGATCATCGGCCAGATACAGTCATCGAGGCAGAACCTCTTGAGCCCCATTCCTTGCGTTTTTCTTTATATACTTATTCAATCTCGTCTTTTGAAAGCCGAATATCATTTTGCATAATTATACTACCTAAGGCGAGCGGTGATCCCCAAACAAGATATAGGGTTGGATTGAACCAAGCGATTGCTCACTGCTCTTGCCCGGCTGACTAGATCAGCAGAGACCAGCTGAGCTGACTGTGAATTTTGGAAAAGTCTCATAAAACATATCGTATGCAATGTCAACATTTTATAAGTGGTATAATGCACGACTGTCGTCAGCACCAATCTTGACTCATTGCCTCACCACTGGGGTATAAAAGATTTCCAGTTTCGCAGTGCCTTACGCCTTTTCTAACAGCTTTAGTTTCTTTTTGGAGCAGGAGATGTTGTTGCTCAGACGCTTTCACCCGATCCAGCATTGAAGGGCAAATATGACTACATTCGCACGGCGCGAATGTGTTTCCATGGCGGTGTCGTCTTCGCGCCTGTGGTGAGCCAATGGTACAAACTAATCAGTACGCGCATTGTGATTCCCGGACGTCCAATGCTTGAGGCATTGGCGCGAATGGCGGTTGACCAGACGGTTTGGGCACCTGTTGGTATCGCTTCGTTCTATGTTAGCATGGGTGTTTTGCAGTGGCATTCTTGGGAACAGATTAAGCAGGAATTGCAGACAAAATGGTGGCGAACAATGGTGGGAAACTATGCAGTCTGGCCGGCAGTGCAGTTTGTGAATTTTAGAATCATTCCTTTGGATTATCGACTAATGTTTGTGAATATTGTCTCGATTGGTTGGAATGCCTTCTTGTCATGGTTCAGTGCTACTAGCATTGAGCAGTCTGTGGAGACTCTGGAGAATGCTGAACATAGGTTGGAAGAGCTTGAAGCGAAAGTTGGGAAAAGATTCTGACTATTACTTTAATGTCTAGTCATGGTCTGGATGTTGAACACGTTACACTCGGTCTAGACTAAGAAATAAAGCTACAGTCACACAGCATGAGTCCAGTGGAACATTTGTATAACATTGTTGCGCTGTCCATATACATCTACTCGAGACAATCGGCTTGGACAGATTCAATATACGCTACGGCAAAGAGATCTATTCGTGAAATGAACTTCTCTGTTGCATAGCAAATGAAAACCGCCATGACTGGCCTCTACATTCGAGTAACCGTAAAATCATCTGGAAATCATGTTAGCATTGAAATCCAAAAACTTTTCTACCTTAGTCGTTATCTCTTCCAACTATATAATTCCGTGAAGCATCAGAGTAGCGATTCATTATTACTCCCCATCAATTGGTCGGTAACAGCTTCTAGTTGATAAGTTTTCATGAATTCATCATTGCACGGATTCAAATATTTTGCATACAACTGCCAGACCAAAATAACGACCGTACAGTAGAAATTTATGCGTACCAGAACACAGACAAAAAAATTTGCCTTTCACGTAAGCCACTATTTTAGTAAGTATTAGCATAGCATGCACACAAATTGCCATGGCCAGTATTAAGAGTTGCCAGATATTCGCTACTTGAGAAAATTTCGCGGGCGAACCAGTTGGAGTCAGCCGCCGCCAGCTTTTATGTGACACATAACACGAGGGTTTCGTAGAATTAGAGCATGACGCGGCGGCACTCATGATCGTTCTACTCCACCTCTTCGACCTACCTGAACTTCGCCTATACCAGTACATTTATTAGTGTGCCAGCTCTCGAGCACTCTTTAATACTGATAGATCTATATGGCAACTGCATCTTGTGTCAGTGCCTATTTGTCGCATTTACCACGGCCGGCTTTCAACTAAAATACCTCGGGCGTTCGGTTCGTTACCCTTGCCAATCCCACCGATCCATTTCCTATATTCTCGACTCTCTCGTTTCATTTGTTTGTCATTGATATTTGTTACATGTAAGTATTTACTCTATACCTGATGTGTGAATATCATGTGGCTGCGATCAAACTTCCCTGTGATTTTGGCGATGTGCGGCGATGGCGGAATTGCAACTGCCTTTGCTCGATAAGAATATGGTATTAGAGTCAATCTTTGCCATGTGAATTTTGGCGTGCTTGGAATGGTATTTTCTAAATGATTTATGTTTATGAACTACTCCGCGTCTCTTCAGTTCAGTACAGTTCTCCGAAGTTCCTGCCAAACCTCCGTCGCAGCGCATCGCATCGCAGAAAATCATTAGGTCTTGATGTATAAACTCAGAAGTTTATACAAAAAGATATAACTCTCTTGCTGGAATTGGTGACTAACTATCTATCGAAAGTGTTAGCTTACTGTTTCGAACATATTCACATCGCACAGTCAGCAGTAACTCATCATCCGCATTGGGCTTGGTTTTTGAATACAAGCTAGTCTCTCCTGCTGATCTTAAACAGCTGTAAGGTAGCATATATCAATTTTAATATTTCTGGTGAATAGTATAATGGACATTATCGACTAATTCATGTGCTGACGGTCATCTAGCACAATGGGAAACAACGGTTCTAAAGCGAAGGGAGGCGAGGGATTACAGTCATATCCGTCGTTCTCACGAACAGACACGCAGGGCTCAGCGCGATCCATCAAATCCCTGCGATCGAAAATTAACAGCAACTCAACGAGTGATGCGGGCCCAAACATAGCTGCCACGGATCCCCAGCTCTCAACGCAATATCCAAAACCTTTTGCACAATATTTACCATCCAACAGTAATGGCGACACAGTACCATTACCCTCACCGTCCGGGTTTGATAATGCAAATTTGCCACCATCGATGCAAGTGCATGAGCCAAAAGAACCTATTCTGATTCGAAGATCATTTGATGCATCCGGTGACTCTCCATCATCTCACGCTCAGCACGGAAGGAGTAGCAGTGCGTCGTCGGCAACGAAAGATCCAGCAAGTTTGAATCCGGACGCAGTACTTGCTCAAGGTGGTAAAGTGCATCGCCGAAGTAATAGTAATCAGGATAAGATCGATATAACTGGAACTGGATTGGAAGAATCCATGAGCAATATGAATCTAACGCGTGCATCTGCTAGTCCGGGTCATGGATCACCAGCGAATGTCGGCCCAGAAATGGGTCCTTCCCTAGACATCGATGAGATTATTCAGCGGTTGCTCGATGTAGGGTATTCAGGCAAGGCGACAAAGAGTGTGTGTCTGAAAAATGCAGAGATACAGGTTATATGTCGATACGCCCGAGAAATCTTCTTATCACAGCCTACGTTAATCGAGCTTTCGCCGCCAGTTAAGATTGTGGGCGATATCCATGGACAATATGGCGATTTGATCCGATTATTCGAAATGTGTGGATTCCCCCCCTCGGCCAACTATCTTTTCCTGGGTGACTATGTTGATCGAGGGAAGCAAGGACTGGAAACGATCTTATTATTACTGGCGTACAAGATCAAATACCCAGAAAATTTCTTCCTTCTTCGAGGCAATCACGAATGCGCTAATGTGACCCGAGTATACGGATTCTACGACGAATGCAAACGAAGATGCGGTATTAAAGTTTGGAAAACATTCGTCGATTGCTTCAACACTTTGCCGATTGCATCCATTGTTGCGTCGAAGATTTTCTGCGTTCATGGGGGGTTATCACCGGTATTGAACTCAATGGATGAAATTCGGGATATTGTGCGGCCAACAGACGTCCCAGATTATGGGTTGCTTAACGATCTCTTATGGTCCGACCCTATGGATACGCCAAATGAATGGGAAGACAATGAGAGAGGAGTATCCTACTGCTTCGGAAAGTCAGCAATCAACAAATTCTTATCCAAATTCGAGTTTGATCTAGTATGTCGGGCACATATGGTGGTAGAAGATGGATATGAGTTTTTCAATGAGCGGACGCTTGTCACAGTTTTCTCAGCTCCAAATTATTGCGGCGAATTCGATAACTGGGGTGCAGTTATGTCGGTGTCTGAGGAGCTGCTGTGCAGCTTCGAGCTGTTGAAGCCGTTAGATTCTGTGGCTTTGAAGCAGGAGATGAGGAGAGGACGGTATGAACGAAAGAATGGAATGCATTCTAGTCCAGTACGTACTCGTTGATTTCTACTAGAAATTTTGATGCTAACAGAAACGTATAGCCCGCGACGCAGGTCCCGCAGAGCTTTTAGAATGAACGTTTGACAGTCAGAGTCGTGTCAATATCGCAGGAATATGTTGTTACATTATGTCAATTCTTCCGTGAAAAGGAAACTAAGTTTATGGGGTTAGGTATTGGCGCCAACTTATGGTTTGGTTACAATTTGTAGCGGCAAATTGATCACATAAACAGTCTCCGTCCTCAGGAGTTTCTGGCTTTATTTTGAGGATAAATATTGGCTTAAGGGCTTGTGATGCATTGCAATTGCATAATATTCTCGGGAAATAAGGACTACGAAGTTAGTTTCTAGGCTCCCCAGGCTTGTCTTTGCCATATTGTAATTGTTAGCACGTTTAGGATGGTTGTTTCTACTTGTACGTATTTTGTGTTTTAGTCGTATGGGACTGAGTTATTGTCTATTTTCGCGTTCTGTCTATTTGCGTTGCAGTAGTTTGTGATCAGCTAGTACAAGATGGATACTATTCGATAATTGCTTCTTGGTTTTGTTATCAAGGTGGTCTTTATGAATTCAATAAACAAATACTCTCAATGAAAAAAAGGAGACGAGTACTTGCAGCTCGTTCTGAGAAATAGTTGGCCACTGACCACTAAAGTACCAGTTACCCAACGGTTTGTAAGGAAACGTCTTTCGACGGCATGGCACTCGCACTAAGGCCAAATTCGCCAGTTGTGTCAACAATATATATACTGTAGCCATCAGATATGGACTAGTGAGCATAAATCAATGGCCGATATGCAAACACGTCGTGCTCCGGCGGCTAAGTAAACTTGAGGGCCTGAGTTTCAGTTGTGCTCTGCCTTACTCCCCTTGCACCGTAATCGGGGACAGCTCAGTTCGATGTTCCACGGATCACTAAATATCTGCAGCTGGTTCTGCGTCTATCTAATGCAAGCTATAGCTGTCTAGCATGCGTAATATACCTTGTTGAATGGAAGAACAGAAGTCTTAATGACTGGAAAGCTGTTCCACTCCCATCCACAGCAAACTACGCATTTCTGTTCTGCTGTCAAATATATCCAAACTCTGTCTGATCATTCTCACGTCCGCTAGCTAGCCCCAGTGAAATATGTTGAGACTATGAATGCCGGAGAGACAGGACTTAATTTGAGAATAAACCAAAAAGATAGGAGCCGCTATCTCGACCGACCACGGCCCAATAACACAGTCTCTTGTTCTTCATGAAGACTCATGTGTACTGTCTACAATGTAACTGACGCGACGAATAGGCAAGCAAGCGAAAGAGAGTAGATCCGAAGTGCAGCTGCAGGGAGTCGGTCTCCCGATGACCCCCCACGTTTCTGGCGTGTGGAATTGAAAGCGTTGCGGGCTAGGGTTTTTTGTGATCCCACGCTGAAATCATAGTTTCGCGTGTCGCGGCGCGGCTGCGCACACCGTCAATCAGCCAAGCAGGCAGCTTACAGAGCCTCAGAATGGAGTTTGAGCGGGGAAAATATTCTGGATTCGCTAGAACCGTGTGTAAGTGTTTGAGTCCAGTTGAAACCTATCTTCCCCGTTTCCAAAATTGAAGTATTCATATAGCGGCGGCAAGTGTTCATGGGCGGATTGCAAATTCGCGTTGTGCGAATACTTCTGGACCCTGAATGCAAATCGAATCAGCTGTTCACCGACGGTTACTTCTGGTATTGCAACATGCCCATCATTTATGTTTAGCTTTCTCAACCAAGGATGCCAATTCCAGTACAGCTCTCGCGCCGCCATAGCTTCGACCATCAGGCCCTCTGCCAAGAAATCAGAACTATGCAGATAGAGGGAATTCCTAGCGCAACAGAAAACGGGATTGGGGCCAGGCCATTCTGTTCCTGACAGCTTATGTTTGTGGCAGAATCAGGCGTCGTGGGGGAAGTATTCGCCTGCGCACAGTTGCTTCCGTCGCTTGATAAGTGAAAGGATTGATTGATTGCATTTAACCGGCAACATCTGTCCGATCGTGACTCCTCCGACGATCTCTCGATCGGGTTCTTGTCCGAAGAAGCAAGAGAAGGGGCCGTGTTGGGGAGTATTCTGTAGCAAATGCGTTACCTTCTTGATCATGTCTTCGACATGAAATTCATATGGACAACGTTTTCGCCGAGCGGCAGTTGAGTTGAAGACATGTGCTGATGAGAGTCAATCAAGGATTTACTTAATCCGAACGAACTTGGCGATTCTATGGAATTACAGTGTAATTATACAGCGTTGTTATGTACACCAGCCATGTTACGCGTATATCATCACAAGAGGCCCTGTAAGTTGTTCGCGAAAGAAATGTTTTAAGTTGGCAACTTGTTCGAGGCGAGCAAATGCCCAATGATTAGAAACGTTGTTGGTCCAGAATGAAGTTTCGCCAAAATTTGGGGAGCTTGTCCTCGTCCGGATGGAAGGGCTGCTATTTCACTGTAATTAAGCAATCCAAACAGAGATTATAGGCCGCAGTAATATTCTCTAAGCTTAAAATATTTCCACACCGATTCAAAATAGTACATTGGATGTTATTCTTAAGATTCACTGATGAATAGTCGGGCAGCAATCCTGGAAGCGCCCCCACACGATAAGTCCCCCCACACAACCTCATGACCCAGCGAACAAGCCAAGAAATTAAAGCTTCCCTCGGCACAACCATCATGCGTACTCACTATTACATTTTGGAGCGGGGGCGGGGTAGACGGCCATGAGCGGAATGGTTTCTCAGTACGGTTATTGTTGCATTATTTTTATGTTGTCGGAGATAACTACTCACGATTAGACAGCATTTCTGTAGCGAAGAGGCAGGCGATTGGCCTTGGGTAGCCAGCTTTCCAACGATTCCGAAACTCGTTGCATTATTGTATTGATAGGGCGGTTAAAATGTCATTCTGTTAATTAAGCTTGTCTCAAGCTGGACACTGGAAGAAGCAGGGACGCGGGGACGCGGGGAAAAAGGAACGTTAAGAAATGCAGAGTCAACCGCGAGCGATTTGCAGATACCGGGGCATGTGGTTCGCTGCTGACTCATGGCGAGTAGTAGTGTAATCGATTGCCATGTTTTACAGGTTAGCTTGATTAATTCAGGGTCGCCACAGTGAGCGCCGGACAGTCGAAAAGTCACGCGGAGGAAGTCAGGATAAACTTATCGGTCCACGATATCGGTTAGTTTGTGAGCCATGTAATCTACTTGCAAAGTGGGAGCTGTGGCTACGATAGAGCGGCGTCGATGCAATTGTTGGGCAGGTGTCCAAAAACGTGACTTAAATTCTACTGTACTTTTTAGAGTGGAAGTTAGGCCGTTTCAAAATTTCTGAAGATGTGGGGCCCCGCGGGCGAGAAAACCCCACTAACGTAACGAGGGGAAGTAACGATATCTTGCGAACAGTGGGGGCGCAAGCGAATCCTGTTCGGCCACCACATCTGTGCCTTGTTGACGAGGTTATCTAACCCTGGGCAGCGGCAGAGCGGTGGTGAAACAGTGCCCCCACAGGCCGTTAAACCTGGCCAAGGTTCGCGGCAAGACTTGTTCTCTGCTACTATCATCTGACTGGAAAGCTCCTCTGCACCCCTCCGTCTGCCTGCCCCGGACTTCCCCGGACAAGTCTTGCCTTTCGCGCGCCCCACAACTCGAAATGAATCTCGTAAAACCCCACGCGCACTCGGACTCCGCACGCGCTTTCGGGCACCATATATCTTCCTCGTCCTCCCCCGTCTCTTACTTCCATCATTACCTGCCACAATCCACGGAGACATAAAACCGCAATGTTCAATTACAGACTCTACATGACCGCAGCCACCGCCTGTGTTGGTGGTCTGCTTTTCGGCTATGATACCGGGTTCATCGGTGCTGCTGTCCAGATCGAATCGTTCCATCGCGATTTTGGCTTGAACGCCTCGAACATGGCAAATGTCAAGGGTAATATCGTGGCCACCCTGCAAGCTGGTTGTTTCTTTGGCACAATCTTCATGGCCTTCTTCACAGCCCGCTACGGTCGTCGATGGGGTATGGCGATTGCCTCGCTCGTATTCAACATCGGTGCCGTTCTCCAAGTCATCACCACTCACGATCTCAACCTCCTCTACGCCGGCCGCGCTGTCTCCGGTCTTGGTGTTGGTGCCGCGTCTATGCTTACTCCTACATATCTTTCTGAGGTTGCGCCACGACGCATTCGAGGGAAACTTGGCACCGCGTTCGGTTTCTCTATCTTCTTCGGTATCATGATTTCCTATTGGATCGATTATGGCTGCGCGCGAGGTCTTCCTGCCGCCGGCCATGACCAGTGGAGAGTAAGTAAAACGAGGATTCAAATCTTTGACCCAGATTTCTAACGGACGCAGGTTCCTATGGGCCTTCAGCTCGTTCCTGGTGTGCTCTTGTTCATCGGTGCCGTGTTCATTAAGGAGTCTCCTCGATGGCTCATCAAGAGTGGCAACCGCGAGAAAGCTCTCGATAACTTGTGCTATATACGCATGTCCCATCCAGAGGATCCGGAGCTTCAGCAGGAGTATCAAGATATTTGCTTTTCTATTGATGAGGAACTTCGTGTCTCGCATGGGGCTACTATATCCGAAATATTCCTTCCTCAGAACCGCATCCGTGTTCTGATCGGCTTCGCCATGATGGTTTTCCAGCAGTTCTCCGGCACCAATGCGCTTACCTACTATGCTCCTCTGCTTTTCCAGAAGATCGGTCTTACCGGTACTTCCTCCTCCCTCTTCGCCACTGGTGTGTACGGTGTTGTGAAAACTGTGTTTTCCATGACTTTTCTTCTTCTTCTTGCTGACCGTGCTGGCCGTCGTCTCCCACTCTTCGTGGGCGCCATCAGCATGTCCACTGCAATGTTTATCATCGGCTTTGTCCTCGCGAGTAAGCCCCCGCTCCCCAATGCCGCTTCGCCATCACCCGCCTCGATCGGTATGATTGTCATGGTCTACATTTTCTGTGTTTCTTACTCCATGTCATGGGGCCCTGTTCCATTGACCTACGTCTCGGAAATCTACCCCAACCGCATTCGCGAATACTGCGTCGCATTGGGACTTGCAACTCAGTGGGCGGTCAACTACTGCATCTCCCGTATCGTTCCTATCGCTATGCAGAACATTGGCTGGCGAACATTTCTCATGTTCGGTATCTTCAACGCTGTGATGGCGGTGTTCGTCTTCTTCGTCATCCGCGAAACATCCGGTGTTGCGCTCGAGCACATGGATAACCTCTTCAGCACCGGTTTTTTCATGAAGCCAAACCAGTGGAACATGCGTAAGCCAGTTCTTATCGGTAACGGCGACGTCATTGACGTACCTGACTTGGAGCTCGACGTCAAGAACGTCCATGGCGTTCATATGGAGGATATTGAGAGCCAGAGTAATAGTGGCTCCGGCATTAAGAAGTGATTTCTTCGCTTTACCGTTCTTAAATTTTGCCGGCGTGATGGTTTATTGGTTGGTTCAGGATTGCTCGTGTGTTATATTAGATTTAGTTCTGGTTGGTTATGTTGCACACTGTATGTATGGGTCTTGCATTATTCAAATATGGCTGCAATGAAAGCATTTGATTATCTCTGATTATAAATATATGCATCAAACATGGATTTCGAACGATCTGTCTGCGAAGAGCTGGTGATCATGATTCGAAAAACCGATATTAAGCAGCTTACTAGTTGGGCCCGCAACCAATTAATTACTCGTGGTTTACCTGCAAGGTCTCGCGCGCCGACTATATTCATTGAACTTGAGCTATGTGAATGATGTCACCACGCATAATTGTCAAAGTGAAAGGTGCTTGTTTCCTGACTATTCGCTTCTGTTTGGGTGTTCATGTCTAAATCAATTGGTGAATAAAAGTCGCCATATCTTTGATCCTTGTTTTGCATGTTTTGACCAAGTTGTAAAGGTACGCCAATATAACTTGACCTTAGCATCACACTGGCAGCATGGACAAAATATTTCTGTATGATGGACGAACTGTATTACATGCAACAAAGCCAGAGTGCGTGGGAATAAGATTGACAGGATATGTCGCTATACAGAGAATCTTTTTACGTGAGACGAAATTTCTCAAATTGTTCGGATATTTTATAATTTTATTTCTCTGGCTGTCCGTTATTCTTAATATAGATTGACCTGTCATTCCATCGCGTGATTACCCGCAGTGGTTAATAATTACCACCCGAAATAATTAGTTAATGTGAAACTGAGACTCGATAATAAATCCATCTCATAAATTATATGGCTGGATCGCTCTATAACGCTAATAACCAAAGCCAGTAACAGTTTAAAATTCGCCGCGTAATAATAGTTTTCCCTGAGAGACTGCTGACCGACGGAAAACAACGTGCGCGTTCTAATCGCTTTGACGCCGCGCGTTGGGTGTAATGTTCGTTTCAACTCCGTTAGACTTGAACTCGCTCAACCGGTATTCATTAAAATGGTAAGAATCATATCGCCTATTCGTTTATAGGTGTGACTCTTGAATTACTGACGATTTGCAAAGCATAGCGTGAAACGAGAGCGGACATCTGCCAAGGTGCGCGAAGAAAAGCGTCGTCGCGAAGCCGTCAAGATTGTTGAATACAAGGCGCTGGTAGATAAGGTCTTGACTTCAGTAAGTCCACATTTTTTTCCTACGTTAGTTATAAGCTGTGGACAAATAGTAATACTTGGCAGCGCAAAAATCATGATTACACTCCCGGCGCCCTCGCGCTAACTACGACCCTCCTTAAGCAAAATCCAGAATACTACACCGTCTGGAACTACCGTCGCGAGATCCTATCCTCGATTTTCCAAACACAAACCGCGGACACAATCCAGTCCCAAATCGACAATGAACTACAATTCCTCTTTGCTAGGCTAATCGAGTTCCCTAAATGTTACTGGATCTGGAATCACCGCAAATGGTGCCTCCAATCCTCACCCTCACCGTCCTGGAAATTCGAACTCGCCCTCGTGACAAAAATGCTCGACCGCGACGCGCGCAATTTCCATGGGTGGCATTATAGACGGTACGTCGTCCAATGCACGGAGAAGGCGACGGGTAAGAGTATGGTGCGTCACGAATTCGACTACACCACCACCAAAATCAATGCCAATTTCTCGAATTTCTCGGCATGGCATAATCGAACAAAATTAATTCCGCGGTTGCTGACAGAGGAGCCAGAGATTGATGCGCGGAAGCTTTTGGGAAATGAGATTTATTTGATTACTCAGGCTATATATACTGATCCTGATGACCAGAGTGTGTGGTTGTATCATAGATGGCTGGTCACGTCGGATGATATTGTCAAGTTGAGTAGCGATGAGCGCAAGGATTTGTTGGAGAAGGAGATTAAGTCAATTCAAGAACTACTAGAGGTCGAACCCGATAGTAAATGTATGTGTGGTCTTTGAAAAGTGATGGGATAATTTGCTAACGATATCAGGGTGTCTGCAGTCGCTAGTGGTTTACAAAGGCTTGGTGGCTACGTTAGCGGGTGAGAGAGTTGAATCCTCGGTACACGGTTATTTGGATAAATTACAAGAAATCGACCCTATGCGCAAGAAGCGTTACGAAGACTGGAAAACCCAGTTCTAGATTGCAGAATATTAATTAATATACTAATCATCCGGAACACCTGCCACGCCATTACAAAGATCGACTAAAATTACAGGTTCAAACTAAAATTCATCAATTTTGATTACAATCTTACCATGTGCTCCACCTGTTTGCAGCTTATTCATGGCCTCTTGGAACTTATCCCAGCTGATCACGGAGTCCACCACTATCTTTAAGAGTCCTTGTTCATATAACGCCATCCCCAACTTCAATGTGTCCAAATTTGATGTGACTCCTTCGACTTTATACCTGGGACCCCTAATCGCGCCAACCAATGTCTTCCCAAAGCTCGACGACGATAAAAACGAGGCACCATCAGGATGACCTTTATCGCCAACTGTAGTCACGTACCATCCCGTCTTTGGGGGAGTCAAGTCCTTCAAACGTTGCATTATTATTGGGGTCGTGCCGACGGTGTCCACTACGATGTCAAAATTCATTGTCTCTCCTGCGGTGGCTAAAACTGCGTCGATGAGATCCCGCTCTTCTACACGGGTATAATCCACGACGTCGTCAGCACCCATGTACAGAGCCAATGCCTCGCTTTCACCTGCAGAACAAGTTGCCACGACGCGCTTTACCTTGAAATGCTTCTTTGCCAATTGTATGGCAAATAATCCGATACTGGTCGTGCCGCCAAAGACACAGACCGTAGACGAGGGCGTCAACGTCACGTTCTTGAGACATTGATATGCCAGACTAAAACTTAGTGGAAACGAGGCAGCTTCAAACGTAGACAGGATTTCGGGCTTGCGAAGGACAGCGTCCTGGTTGGGATCGAGAAGTAGATGAGACGCTAGAGTACCAGCGCCGTACTACTTTTGTTAGCCGTCCATTTTTTCAAAGGTATTGAATCGGGACATACAGGATGGTAATACATTCCACAAACCTCATCTCCCACTCTCCACTTCAACTCGTTGTTACTCCCCACATATGTGATCACGCCCGCGAAATCTCTGCCGAGTCCCTTCTCGCCTGGCTTGGCCCACAGCATCTGTGTGTTTAAAATAGCAATGTCGCATGAGCTAAGCGTTGATGCTGTGACTTGGACTAGGATCTGATTCTTTGGAATCGGGAGCGGGATGGTTTCGTAAGTCCAGTGCGGGTGAGAACCGGGATAAGTAAACGTTAAGGACCGCGTCGCGACGCCAGGTGATCTCGGCATTGTCATATGTTAGGGAATATAATAGAAATGTATAGCAAAGACCTCTTTCGTAATTATAAAGAATAATTTAGTGGCAAAGGCGTGAATGAAGATCGCCACATATATATCTCATACTTGTTTGTCGCCCTTCGGTTAGTACGCATTGCATCCTCGCGGAAGATGCGGAACGACGTAGCCGCCGCCAGTCGGTCGTTTCACTGAAATCAGGCACTCTCCGCAGTCCAGTAGACAAATCCACATTCTGAGAGATTATTATTTACATGATTCATACAGTTAACAGTTTCAACGCAATAGACAATGACTATTTGGAAAAGACCGGAGATTATGCTTTAAAAACACTAATCCCTGAAAACAAATATTTTGCTATAACTTATACGCCGTGCGAACTCAAAACACCGATGCCGAATTACCAGACCATAATTATAATACAGTGAAACGCACCCATTAAACTTTTAGATAATCAAGCCCAAGAACAGCATGCAATAATCCACCCGGTCAGCCGGCCGATTGAGCATGCATAGTACAAGCCTTCGTTCCAACATGTACAAGCAACGCAAATGCCACCGGCACTTCACTTCTCCCGTACTGTCGAATGTCACAGTGTTGCAGTGACAGCTATAGTGTCATATTCCGCAGAAGAATCTAGGCGTGCAGTCGATTCACTTAAGCTGATACCGCCACTGGTTGCAAGACGGATTCAGTAGCAAGACTTTCCAAATCCTCCTAGACCTTGAAGTTAGCTTAACACTCCTCAAGAAAAATCCTGTCCATCCGCTACCAACTTACCGGCTCAAAAATGACTTGAATCATTAAACTGCAGCTAGGACATACCGCCACATCAGAACCATCCAGCAAATCGAGCAACGAAATCTGAAACTTGTCGCCACAAGGACACGGGTACGTGTATATCTGTAGATCTGTATCGAAGAGCATGTCTTCGATCTCTACCTGGTCATAGATACTCATTCCGCTTGTATTCTGGACCTTTCGAAACTCTGCTGTGGCTATTTGATTATTTAGTCGATGTCGAGAGTCATGTAACATGATAGTGAAATTCGTTCGTTCGCTATGGGGTTGGGGTTGCAAATGTTACCCGGCCCAACAATGGGTTCGGGCCAAACTAGGGCTGGCATTATTTAGGGCCAAGTATCCCGTTCAGTCGGCGTCTGGACTCTGTGATCGAAAAACAGTCACACTTCTCAACGCGCATCCTAATCCCGAAGGTTGAATGCTCGCGGCCGGCCACACCGCCAAAAAGTTAGTGACCTTCGTCTTGTCCAAACTTCTGTCCACACTTGACAGCACTCAGCCCAGCTCTTTCTCGACAACACCAAAGGTATGTTCTTCTCTACGGATGCGTGCAATCATTTGATAAATTGGAATTTGAATCAGAGCTGTTACATTCTCTTCATTATAATTGGACTGGGTCTAACTGGTGATTTGTGCAGAGAGCAACTTCAACATGGGTATCTCCCGAGATTCGCGCCACAAGCGCTCGCACACCGGTGCTAAGCGCGCTTCTTACCGCAAAAAGCGGAAATTCGAGCTGGGTCGTCAGGCTGCCAACACTCGTATCGGTACGTTTTACTCACTTCGTCGTGTGGTCCAGACACAAATTGATCTTTTGACCACGATCTGGACAACGTTTCAAATGTATTATTGCTTACGATTATTACCGTACAGGACCCAAGCGTATTCACACTGTTCGCACTCGAGGTGGCAATACGAAATTCCGTGCTCTCCGCATCGAGTCTGGAAACTATTCGTGGGGTTCTGAAGGTATCTCCCGCAAGACCCGTATCTTGAACGTCGCTTTCCATCCCTCCAACAATGAACTTATCCGCACTAACACCCTCACCAAGTCTGCTATAGTTCAGATTGATGCGACTCCTTTCCGCCAGTGGTACGAAACCCAGTACGGCCAGACTCTCGGCAAGAAGAAGGGAAAGAAGACTGAGGAGGAATCCACCGAGAAGCGGTCAAGCAAGCTTGAGCGCAAGCTAGCCGCCAGACAGGGACTTGCCAAGGTTGAGCCTGCTCTTGAGTCTCAGTTTGGTGCTGGTCGTCTCTATGCTTGCGTTTCGTCGCGCCCAGGCCAGAGCGGTCGTGTCGATGGATACCTTCTTGAGGGTGAGGAGTTGGCTTTCTATATCCGCAGAATGCAGGCAAGAAAGTAGAGGAAGCAAAGACGAGGGTTACAGGTTGTTTCATATTTTACACGGACATACTATGCACTCATGTAATTATTTATTTTGTTTCCACAATTAAAAGTTTATGATGACAAATATTCGTGTAATCCGCTATCATCGCAACGCAACTTAATAGTCGGCCAAAACAGGTCATGTATTATAGTGCATCTCAGCTGTAGCTCAATTTACTTCTTCCGCCGCTTTGGCTCTGGAATTGGCGCCACGGTATTGCCATTTTGCCCTCTTCTTTCCGCTCCCCTGAATACTGCTATCAGGGTTTCAGTTTCCCTCTGCATTTCCCTACTCCATTCGCCAATATCCGAGTCCCATTTATTATACATAACCGCATTGGCAAACATCTTCATAATTTCCCGTTCAAGCTCGCTGGAGTTCTGAATCCGTCCTTCCTTAACCATTCCCTTAATCGTCCGTAAATCAGTGGGTTCATATACCAGACTGTGATAGTTGGGCGCATCATTTTCGTTGACCGGATTTGTGAAGAAAGAAGCAGATCTGTTTGACGATATGTTCGCCAAAAGTGGAGCAACTAGGGCCTGAAATTTTCGATTTGTCGGTCGTGGAGTCAAGCCCGCGGACGGCGCTGGACTGCTTTTGGTCTCGACGATCTGAGGCGACGACTCAAAGTTTGCCGTAGAATATCGACGCTTGTGTTGACCACGTAGAGCTCGTGGAGGTGTCTCTCCCTCCAGTCCCCCAACACCATCTTCTGCTTCACCATCCTCAGCTTCGTCACCCTGCTCCTCTTCAACTACATGTTCCTGTTCCTCTTCTCCTTTCACCACTTCTTCGGGTTGACCCATTATGTCTCCCTCGACAGCCTTCTCTGCCGTTTCAGCTTCAGGATTGTCGGGCTGCACAGTATCCGGCTCTCCCTCATTCTCCTCGTGATCTCCTTCAGCGCCGGGTTCCGCTTCTAACTTTCGCAGTCCTCGTTTGCGCGGCCGCCCGGGACCTTTTCGTGTAGGCTCTGGCCGTGGCTCCGGAGAAGGCGCATATTCTGTATCCAGCTGCAGTTCCTGTGCTGCGTGTTCGCCCTCTTCCTCGCCCTCATGGACTAGCTCTTTATTTTCTTCACCCTCAAGAGTCTCCGCTGTTTTGGCGCAAGCATCTAGGACAGCCTCCGCCGGTGACTCCGTTGCTTCGAGATCGCCCGGTCCCAGTTCCTCAACGAGCGTCTCACCAGGTTTTTCATATTGTCTCTGGATCGCAGCAGATTCTGCGATAAAATCGACAGTAGCCTCCGCCGGTACAGTAACTGCGCTATCGATAAATTGGCCGCCAGTGACTGGTGCTACAGTCCCAGCATAAACTGCCTCTGCTTCAGGCTCGCCGTCCGAATCAGGAATCTCCAACTCCTCCATCGCCGGCACCTTAGCATCTACCGCCCGTGGTACAGTGCTTTCGACTGCCTTAGGTGGCTCAGCCGATTGCGCACGTGATGCTCCGGTCTCCGACACTTCGGTAGCTTCGGGCGATATAGTACGTTCTGTATCTTCACGGTTTGCTCGTTCGATATCCGCTGCGTCAGTGCTTTCCACAGGTTGCACATTGGTAGCCAAAGGCTGTGATGTGCCTATCAAAGCCTCAGCATTGTCATTCGCTGATGCAGAAGCTTGAGACATCTCCGCCTCGATATCAACGGGTTGCTCTACGTTTGCAGTCTCTAGCATTGCGTCTGGGAATTCAGTACTCACGTCTGCAGACTTCGCCTCAATACTTGCAACACCAGATTCGTCCATCTGCATTTCCTCTTTTGTAAGTGACAGCTCTGGAACATCAAGCGAAGAAACTTTAACCAGATCAAATCGATCTGGCGTTGATGGTTGCTCGTCCGTCGTGTCGTGTAGCATGGATAGAGTAGAATCATTTGGCAAGACGGTAGTCGAATCATTATTTTGAGTTTGCGAAATATGGGATTCACTTTCCAGAATGGCGGCGTCTGTGGAAAACGACTCAGAAGGAGGATTAGTTGACAGTATGAGTGACCTGGATGTCCCCGTTTCCTGTGTATTCTCGATTGTCGCTTGTGAATCTATTTCCATCGACTCCGTCTCTTTCTGTGGCTCTGGCGTTCTAGCAGTTGGTACTTTGCCGCTGGGCTTCGAAACAAGGTCCTCGGCGGGTAAGCCTTCAATGATATCTTTCATCTCCAAGTCCTCCAAATTCGCAGACTCATCGATTGCCTTGACAGAATCCGTGCCCTGCTCAGGTCCTATCTCTTTAGGTTGCATGTGGCCATCATGTTTTCTTCTGACTTCCTCTGTAATGGGCTTTTCGGATCCAGTGAGCCCTTCCTCTTCTTCAAGTTCATTCTGCTGAATCGCCACAATTTCCAAGTCCTGCAGTCGACTATCCCACTCGCCTCGTCCGATTTCCTCAATCTCGCGGAGGTACTGTCTGTATTTCTGCTCATCTTGCCGAATTTGCTCAATTAGCTCCTTCCGGTGGCGTGAATGTAAAATCTCCGAGAGTTTAATGACCGATGGTGAAGCTGCCCAAATATTTAGTCAGGTTAAAAATTGCAAATAATCAAAAGTCGTCCCTACGTTCTACCTCTGCGCCGATGCCGGTACTGGCTTGACGCACGAGGCCTTCCGCACTCAGCATGTTATTGTAAAGTTCTTCGCATTCCTAGACTGTTGTCAATAATCCTACCACGTATATCTATACCTCCACCAACCTAACTACCCATTTCATAAACAAATTCAGACGTAACTGTCACGTACTTTGTCGTTAATAGCCTTGAGTTCCGCATCACGCAACAGAGGATGTGACACTAATGACTTAGAAATCAAAGGGAATGACGAGTCTCCTTCTTTATGCACAAACTGGGCCAGCAATAGGCGCTGCAGACTAGATGCCAACGAAGTCATTTGTATCTTATCACTGGCACATATTGCGACAGCAATGAACTCATTGGAAATGACGTATTTGTGGAGATAATCAACGTATTGTGAATAATCGAGTTACAAATTTTGTGGGAATGGTCAGAAGGAGCGACTCCTGAATTTCCGTTGCACTTGGATCGGATGGCTTTTAACCCTACAAACTCTGTACAGGACAGGAGGCTTCAGGCCTTCAGTGCACTCCAGTCGCGTACTCTCAAAACAGCCAGGTTTAGCAGGGCTACTATTGGATATACGCTGCTATCCACTGAGACTTATACAGGAGATCTGTCATGCCATCGGCTACCTTCGCATTTAACGTGTGTCCTGCGACCGACGAGTCCTCGTACTTCCCGCGGGTCCTACGGACACCCACAGGCTTAGCCCTCATTGAAATCCAGGGAACCTTGCACACCGCCCAACCGTCTTCAGATAGTACTCCATCAGAGCTTGGGAAGCTTACATTGGATGGTAAAACCGCGTGGTTGTGGATCGGAGACCATCAGCGGATGGAGGGCAGTATTGTGGATTTGAATCCGCCATTCGGAGTTCTACGGCGAGTTACGAGGAAGCAATCAGAAATGGAGGAGGAGAATGGAAGTCCAGATGGAACTGCTGTAGAGATTGTTGAGGTTATTAGGAAAAAGATTTTGTTCACTTCGCGGCCTGAACCTATAGTAAACAGAAAGATGACTTAATCTTGTCGCGGCTTGGCAGTACTAAGGCATGCAATGAACGCAGAGACTAAGGTGTGCAGGATACATTTTGTGAACAATTGTATATTTGGGTAGCGGTGTACGATTTGAATATAACAAGACATTATTATAGAACCGATAGTCGCACACATCCCATTGACATTTAATCAAGTCTATGCGGTGAATACCGACACGCGCAGTGAATTAACTCCTAAAATAACTAATTAGCAATGACTCATACGATATTCCGAATATAGAATATTAATTGAAAATTGAATCAGGAAAATGGCAATAACTAATGTGTATCCGCAAATGCAAAGCATTGGTACAGGTCTGTGAAAGGGTTTTCATCATTGAAAAAGCGGAGCTAAACAGAGGAATGTGAAGTAAATTAATGCTTACCATTATCAAACCAACCCACTACTTGCAAAACAAATCCATTCTAGTCTGCTTCGCGTCATATTTGGTGCCGACAAGAATCTTAGACATTTTCTTCTTGACACCAACCAAATGTGAGTCGATATTGAGATGAGCGGAGATGAGTTGCTCGTTTGCGGCATCAATCTCCAGTAGGTGATACGTAGCATTGGACAAAAAACTACCACTAGTATAGACGCCGTGATTATTGAGATCTTTAAAGATCACTCTCAGCAAATAGTCTAACGTAACACCATGAGATACCACGACCACGCATTCTGTGTGTCCCATGTGTAAAATCTGCTTCTTCAGAATCTCAAGATAAAACGTTTCGACACGCCTGGCAAGAAAATTATATGACTCCTCGCCTACAGGTTCACCATGCTTGATTCGATGTGACCTGCCCTCCAAACTGCCAAAATGCTTTTCTATAATTAGATCAGAGAAATTCAGCTCGATTGATGGACATCGATTCAAGATTTCTGATGCGGTACGAAAAGCTCTCAATAGAGGCGACGAGTATACGCTCCGCACGCTCAGTCCATCGAATACGTTAGCTAGTTCTTTCGCCTGAAGCATCCCCAACTCTGTCAAGTCGACATCTCTTCCCGCACCACCATAAACTTGCCGGTAGTTGTCAGTAGATTCTGCTCGGGTATTGACAATTAGTCTCAAGACCTCCCGCAAGAACGGTCAACATCACCAGAGCAGGAAAAAAAGTATTACCAGCGTGACGAACAAGATAAATCCTCATTCAGAATATGATCATACTAACTAGCATGATATGCTGCTAATTTGTGGCTTTATTATTAACCGGAATGTTGATGTTCAGACAGGCATGACGAACCACAGCTAGCAAGAAAAAAAAAGTGGCGGGCACTCTTTTTAAGTTCTTTCAATTAAAGTTCTCATAAATATCAATTTGCCGCCCGAAATATTAACTTGAGAGTATCAGCCGCATGACTCGCACGCTGTTGATATCTTAATGTCGCCAGGGAAATTTTTATCCAGGATTAAAATTTACTACGAAAAAATCGATTAGCAATATTTGCTTCCGGTTGTCACTTATAGTTCTCTCTTATTAGCAGGACAGCGACGTCGTACCTTTGAGCGATATCGCGAGAGCTTACTACTTACTTCTATATTTGGTCAATTGGTACTGAACATAAGCAAATGACTGTCGCAAATGCCTCCGCTCCGGCGGCCAAGACGTTGGTGATGGAGAACGTGAGTGTTTCTTCCATAGCTGAATTGTGGAGAGGCAATTGATGCTAATTCCTGTTCGTAGACGGAGAAGCGAGACGCACTGATCGCGGCAGAGAAGCAGTGCCAGAAGAGGTGGGCCGAAGAGAAGATCTTCGAGATCAATCCTCCCGCAGTCGAGGAGACGTCGATTTCTGATCCCGATGAACTTCGCCAGAAGTACCCTAAATTCTTTGGCACCATGGCCTACCCTTACATGAACGGTGTACTACACGCTGGTCACTCATTTACCATGAGTAAGGTCGAGTTCCAGACTGGCTACGAGCGAATGCTTGGCAAGCGCGCATTGTTCCCTCTCGGATTCCACTGCACGGGTATGCCAATTAAGGTAAGCTTGAATCTCAAGTGCGATCTTATATCATAGGCACTGACGGTTTAAAACAGGCCTGTGCCGACAAGCTTGCCCGGGAGATTGAGATGTTTGGTCCCAATTTCGAGAATGCCCCCGCCGACGACGAAGAGCCACAAATAGCCGCCGCTCCTGCTGATGCGAAGACTGATCCTACCAAGTTCCGAGCTAACAAGTCAAAGGCTGCTGCGAAGAAGGGTCGTGGGAAATTCCAGTTTGAAATTATGTTGCAGCTAGGAATACCTCGAGAAGAAGTTCAGAAATTTGCCGATCCGCAGCAATGGCTCGAGTTCTTTCCTCCTAAATGCAAGGAGGACTGCGACAGCTTTGGTGCTCGAATTGACTGGCGGCGAAGTATGGTCACTACCGATGCCAATCCATACTACGACGCGTTTGTGAGGTGGCAGATGAGGAGCCTCAAGGCATTGAACAAGGTGAAGTTTGGCTTGAGATATACCATCTACTCCGCCAAAGATGGTCAGCCATGTATGGATCACGACCGACAGAGTGGTGAGGGTGTCAATCCGCAGGAATATACAGGAATTAAGATACAAATATTGGAGTGGCCGGCGGCGGCGAAGCTCACACTTGATAAGGCTGCTGTCGACACTGAGGGCAAGAAGATTTCTTTCATTGCTGCTACTCTTCGGCCCGAGACTATGTATGGCCAAACCTGCTGTTTTGTCAGCCCCAATATCACATATGGCTTGTATGAGATTTCCCCTACAGAGATTTACATATGCACTTCGCGTGCGGCAAAGAACATGTCCTTCCAAAAGATCACTCCGGTGCGCGGGGATGCTAAACTTTTGGCGGAGATTCCCGGCAGAGAGCTCATTGGTGCCAAGGTCCATGCTCCTTTGAGTGTCTATCGCGAAGTCCGGGTTCTTCCTATGGATACCATCTTGGCTTCAAAGGGTACCGGCGTCGTGACGTCTGTGCCTTCCGACTCTCCGGATGATTACGCTACAGTGATTGAGTTGGCTAAGAAGGCTGACTACTACGGCATCGACAAAGAATGGGCATCTCTTGAGCCTATTCCTATTATCACCACTCCTACCTATGGAGATCTCACTGCTGTTGCGATTGTCAAAGAGTTGAAAATTCAATCTCCTAAAGACAAGGAATTGTTGACCAAAGCGAAGGAGATTGCATATAAGGATGCTTTCTACCAGGGTACCATGTTAATCGGTGCTTATATTGGCGAGAAGGTCGAGATTGCCAAGAATAAGGTGAAGAATGACTTGATTGCAGCTGGTGATGCTTTCGTCTACAATGAGCCGGAGTCGTTGGTTATATCCAGAAGTGGCGACGAGTGCGTTGTATCTCTTGAAGACCAGTGGTACATTGACTACGGCGAGGAGGAATGGAAGAAGCAGACCTACGGATTGCTTGGACACATGAATACCTACAGTATTGAGTCCCGACACGCATTCGAATCGGTCTTGGATTGGCTGAACAACTGGGCTTGTGCTCGGTCATACGGTCTTGGAACACGTCTCCCTTGGGATCCGCAGTATCTTGTTGAAAGTTTGTCTGACTCAACTGTTTATATGGCCTACTACACTATTGCTCACTACCTACACTCCGACATTTTTGGCAAGACTAAGGGTTTGGCGAATGCCAGCCCTGAAGAAATGACCGATTCAGTTTTCGACTATATCTTTACCCGAGGCGATTATCCGATGGAAACCACCATCGCTGAGGACAAGTTGAAGGCAATGAGAAAAGAGTTTGAGTACTTCTACCCTCTTGATGTCAGAGTTTCTGGCAAGGACTTGATAAACAATCATTTGACCTTCTTCATGTATACCCACGTCGCGCTTTTTCCGGAGAAGTACTGGCCACGTGGTGTCCGTACCAACGGTCATCTCTTGCTCAACAACGAGAAAATGTCCAAGAGTACTGGCAACTTCATGACATTAAATGAGATCGTCAAGAAATTCGGCGCTGACTGCGCTAGAATTTCCTTGGCGGATGCAGGTGATACTTTTGAGGATGCCAACTTTGACGAAAGCAACGCCAATGCTATGATTCTCCGTTTGTATACCATGCGCGAATGGTGCGAAGATCAAGTTAAGAACGTGGACAATCTCCGAACGGGTCCTAAGGATTCCTTCTTGGATCGAGCTTTCGAGAATGAGATGAACGTCCTTGTTGAAGTTACCAAGAAGAACTACGACAATGCTTTCTACAAGGCAGCATTGAAAACTGGCTTGTACGATTTCCAGGCTGCTCGTGATTACTACAGAGAAGCCACTTCGTACGATGTTGGTATGCACAAGGATCTCGTGTTGCGATACATTGAGCAGCAAGCATTGCTCTTGACTCCTATCGCTCCTCACTGGGCTGAGTACATCTGGACCGAAGTTCTTAAGAAGCCACAGTCTATCCAATTCGCTTTGTTTCCCGAGGTTAGCAAGCCAGTTGATATCGGTCTTACTGCTGCTTTGGAGTATGTCCGCAGCGTCGCGCGCTCAATTCGCGAGACTGAGGGGGCCAATATCAAGAAGCAGAAGAAGGGCAAGCCCATTACCTTCGACCCTAAGAAGCCTACCAATTTGACCATTTATATTGCTCTCCAGTTCCCTGAATGGCAGGACAAGTACCTCGACCTTGTCCAGGATGCATTCGACAGTGTATGATGTCTTAACAGAGATGCTATTTGGAATTGAACTAACGATGCCGCAGGTCTCCTTGAAGTTCTCACCTGATCTTACTGCCAAGGTCCAGAAACTCGGTGACATGAAGCGATCTATGCCATTCGTCAATCACCTCAAGTATCGCCTTACTGGCGGCAAGGAATCTCCTGATGTAGTCTTCAATCGCAAGCTCGTCTTCGACGAAGTCGAGACTGTCAAGGCAACCATCCCCATATTGCAGCGAGGAATCGGTAGTCAAAGTATTGAGGCGTTTGAGGTCAAGGATGGCTCCAGCGTTTGTACGAACATCCTTACCGGTGAGGAAGTTCCGATTGCATATCCTAAAGAGGCTGAGGCCGCGGTCCCTGGTACACCTGGAATTTCGCTTGTTAATGTTTAAATTTATATTGGAAGTATATAAAGGATAAAGATTATAGACTAGCGATATACATGGCGTGTTCTGATTTTATACAAATTATTTGTATGATTGTGCTGTTCGTTTTCAATGTAGGATTTTAATTATCGCACGAAACAATCAGTTGTCCGAATCAGACAATCGCTGCAAAGTTGACAATCCTTTTATTATTTAAAACAGATACGCCTTTTTATACCCAAATTTACCATTATCATAGAGGAACGTGAGTAAAGAGGTACGACACACTCTCGCCATTATGCAATCTTCTTATACTCTGGGACGTATGTTAGAGACAATCGATAGAAATATGTGTAAAATTGAGTATACGTACCTCCGCCAACGTAGGACTAATGTCAATGGTATCCAATTTCGGACAGATAATCTTTTTATCGTCATGTGGAACGGTGTTAGTGCAAATAACCTTCGTCAGTCTGCTGTCCATGATTCTCTCACAGGCCTTGCCAGACAAAATACCGTGCGTAACAATAGCGATAACGCTAACAGCGCCATGAGTAGTAAGAGTCTCCGCTGCCTTAACCAACGTTCCGCAAGTATCCGCCATATCGTCCACCAAAATGGCTACCTTTCCAGCAACATCGCCAACGAGCACCATTCGCGAGACTTCGTTAGCGCGTTGTCGCTCCTTGTGGATAAGTGCGAAGTTTAGGTCAAGTCGGTCTGCGAGCGCGGCGGCACGCTTGGCACCACCAGCGTCGGGCGATACGATGACTGCATTGCCGTAGTCGACGTTCTCTCGGATGTACTTCAGAACTGACGGTTCGGCGTACAAGTTGTCGACTGGGACGTTGAAAAAACCTTGTATCTGTGATGCATGGAGATCCATGGTGATAACGTGGCTGCAGCCCGCGGTTTGTAGCATGTTGGCCATTAATTTGGCAGTGATAGGTGCCCGGGACTTATCTTTCTTGTCTTGGCGAGCGTACGGGAAGTTGGGCATTACAGCGGTGATCCGTCGCGCGGACGCCGTCTTGCAGGCGTTGATCATGATAAGAAGCTCCATAAGATTATCGTTGATCTCGCCGCAGCCAGTCTGTAAGATGAACACTGAGCTACAAGTTAGTTCATAAACTTCCAACATCTAGATATTCGAACAAGGCACAACCATCTTCATCTCTTACTGATTCGCCAATAGTGACCGATGTCTCTTGATTTGAATATTGAAATACTGCAATCTTTGCCAGCTCGATCCCTAGTCTAATAGTGATACAAGCACATATCTGGGAGAAAACTGGATCTTTAATTGCAATGACAATCCTCGACATTTGAGCTGCCGAGTTCCTTGTCTAAACTGCGCACGATCCAGTTTTTGCCCAGATAACATGCCCAACGTCCGTCAGTATATGATTGCTTTGACTAAATATATATAGTGATTGTCGACTCAAAAAGGCTTACCGCATGCTAACAAGTTTGGCAAGTTCTGGATGAGAGTTGCCCGCTAGCAGCTTTATCGAGTTCGACGACATACTGAATAATTCAACCGGATCCACCGTCTAAGTTTTTCTCGCAGATAGTCTTGCTAGTAATTTAAAGTGTTCCGAATATGAGCAACAGAAAATAGGAGAAATTCGGCTCGGCTATGGAGAAGGAGTAAAGAGAAACTATTACGCTGACAGCGCTTTGGAGATTTTTCTCGGAGTTTTTTTGGGAGCCTCAACCCGATGATGCTGCACTCAGCCGGCGGCATGGCGCCGGCTAATTATCGCAATATGACATTTATCGTTTAGAATCTACTTAAGCATTTATACAGCTTATTTATCGAATTTTTGACATATTTATTATATAAAGCCCGACAGCCCACGAGAGCGTGCGTGGGGTTCAGGGTTTTAGCGACTTTTAATTCAAATTAAGTTAGTTAACTTACTGGGAATTGACAATTTGTGGTTTGTAGGGTTAGGGCACTAATTGCCCTGACGCGTCAACTCCACCACGTCGAGGCGGGAGACGAAAGAGGTTCACCAACGCGTCGTCCTTCGGGTTCTTCCGCAGTCGTTAACACATTACGCGTATCTACGCGCCGCCATGCCATCATTCAGGCGCCAAGGTAATTTCGATGAGGACGACAACATCTACGATGATGGTACCTCTGCGTCCGCTGATGTTTTGCCTTCCGTCAAGAGGCCGCGCATGTCAGACCGGCCACTCGAAAGGCACGCACCTGGCGCCATCGTGCGCGTCGCTATGCGCGACTTCGTTACGTATTCCAACGCAGAGTTCCGTCTCGGTCCCAGCTTGAACATGATCATCGGTCCGAACGGCACGGGAAAGAGTACGCTTGTTTGTGCTGTGTGTCTAGGTCTTGGGGGGAGGCCCGAGGTATAGTTGTTTTATTACCTGGTTTGTCGTGAAAGTAGTCAAAGGTCAGAATCCCAAAAATCGTGTTACTAACTCTCACGATAGCTTCTGGCCAGAGCGAAGGATATCGGCGAGTTCGTCAAGAATGGTCAGAATAAGGCTACGATTGAGATTGAGCTCCAAGGCTTCCGTGGCGAGCCCAACTCTGTCATCGAACGCACTATATACAAGGATAACAGGTCCGAATGGAGTCTAGATGGTATGCCAAGTTTGATAAAAACCTAGCTGTTTGCGATGAATGCTTACCGGATGCGCGTAGGCAAGCGCGAGACTGCCAAGAACGTGAAAGAGCTCATTGATCGATACAATGTTCAAATCGACAACTTGTGCCAGTTTCTCCCGCAAGATAAGGTCGCATCTTTTGCGGGCATGACGCCACAAAACCTTCTTATCGAAACAGAACGGGCGACTGGGTCTTCTCAGATGTTGTCCCGTCATGAGAAACTCAAGGCATTGCACGCCGAATACAAGTCTATCGCAATCGCTGCCGAGTCCAACGAGCATGAACTGGCGAAACTGAAAGAACGCCAGGAAAGTGCGCGAGTGGAAGTTGAACGCTTCAAGGAGCGCGAACGATTGCAGGCAGAGATAGAGCTACTCGAAAGATACCGTCCATTTGTTGAGTATTCCGCACTTGCTAATCAAGTAAGGGAGGCCAAGGGGGTTGCTAGACAGAAAAGACTCGAACACGAGACTGCGAAGGCGCGCGCTGGTCCCTCATTGCAATTGGCAGAAACAGCAATGGATTTGTTTAGGCAGGCTAACCAAGCTCTCGAGGCGTCGAACGCTGCTAGTGACAAAGCTTTAAGGAAGTATACTTCCAAATGCAAGGACCAAGATAGTTTCACGACCTTGATAGATGAACAGAAGGCTGCGATTAAGGAGTACAAGGAAAATCGGGACAAACTCAGGCGAGAACTTGCTAAGGCAAAGCAGGATTTGGAGAAAAATGAGGAGAAAGCAGCTAACCGGCCAGACGACTCCCGAAAGGGTGAGCTGTTGAAGAAGATGGCGGAGAATAGTCAGCTGAATAGGGACGCTACCCGCCGACGGGATGAGGCAAAGTCTGCCACAGATGCCGTTGATAGCCAGCTGGCAAAGTTGAACGCGCGTATCACCGCATGTCAAGAAGAGATTAAAACTCTTGAAATGGTTAGCAATCAGAAGCTGAGGCACGTCCAAAAGGTTGACCGGGAAACTTTTGACGCAGTCGTCTGGCTCCGTCAAAACAAGCATATCTTCAAGGACGAAGTGTTCGAGCCCCCGATCCTTACGCTTACGATGATTGACCAGAACTTGACAGATGCTATTGAATCCGTGGTTCACAGAACCCAAATGCTGACTTTTACTTGCTTGTCGCGCGAGGATTATGTGACGTTCACCGAGAATGTTATAGACAAGAAACGCCTGAACGTCCCGGTGGTTGAGTACTCTGGGACTGATCATCCCACATTTGACAAGTGGAAAAAGAGATGCTCGCCTACACAGTTGCAAAAGCTGCATTTTGATGGGTTTCTATTAGACGCCGTCGCGGCTCCTGACCCTGTTCTCAATATGCTTTGCCACGCCGCCAATCTCGATGAGTTTGCGTATTCCCGCCGTGCGTTGTCGCCAGCGCAGCGAGATCAAATTGAACACTTTGTCACAGCCGACGGAAATCCAGTAATTAGACGATATATCTCTGGAAAGGACTCGTATTTCCTTAACAGATCTTTTTACGGCAATCGCGCTATTTACACCCAAACGCGCGATGTCCGTGCTACGAAACTGCTGTCAGATGGCGGTGTAGACCAAGAACGCAAGGCACAGCTTACTCAAGAAATTGATGAAGCTAATGAATTGATGGCGGTATTGCAGCAGGAGCGACAGAAGCATTTCAGTGTTTTCCAGGAGAGACTTGCTGAGATTAGACAACTTAAGAACGAGAAGGTTGGTTTTTTTAAATTTTGACCTGTGTTTCCTATTTCTCACATGCTTATATCTAGGACTCCCTTGCAAAGTCTCGTGAGCGGATGCACAAGGAGCTCCAAGACTGGAATAGAGCCTGTGAATCAGTGGAAAACCTTAAGGAGACAATTCAGGATCTTGAAAGTAGGCCTGACGATACTGAGGAAAATGTTGCCGAAGCTCAGGAGAAGATTCGGGAGTACTTGAACCATCGCGAGAGCTATGCGACTAAGCTTGTCGAACTACTAGAGCGTGTCTGGGAGGCGCGTAAGGATTTTGTGGTTAAATCTATTGCTGCGTTGAAGAAACGAAGTGACGCCATGGAACTCAAGCATCGCGCCGCCACGGCAAATGAAGATCTTCAGAGACTTGGTCAAGAAGCTAAGGATGGTATGCATTTTGCAATTTTTAAAACCCTGCCAGGCAGTACTGATCGTATATATAGCCAAGCGACGTTTCCAAGATCTCAAGGCTGTGGCCGCCACCAGACATGAACAACTCGAATCGTTGATGTTAGCCATGACGGAGGAACAGCAAGAACAAATTAGAGAAGTATGAACGGCTACTATAACATTCACCGATAAGACTACTAATTTCATTTAGTTGTCAGATAAAACAGATATGACACTTGATGAGCTAGATGGTAGAATCGCTGGCACTAAGAGGGAGCTCGATAGCATTTTCGGTGGAAACCAGCATGTTATCGAGCAGTATGAGAAGCGACAGAGTGAAATTGGAAGACTTCAGGAGAAGGTCGAGACGAGCAATGAGCAAATTCGAGATTTGCATGCGCAGATTACTCAAATTCGTAGTGAATGGGAACCAGAATTAGATAGCCTTATCAGCAGAATATCTGCGGAGTTCTCCGAAGCTTTCAAATCCATTGGTTGCGCCGGCGCAGTCAACGTGGGCAAAGATGAGGATTATGAGAACTGGAGTATTCAAATCAAGGTAAAATTCCGTGAGCACGAGCAACTTCAACTTCTCACCCATCAACGCCAATCTGGCGGTGAGCGGTCTGTCTCGACTATTTTCTACCTTATGTCGCTGCAGTGCGTCACCAAGGCGCCATTCAGAGTTGTCGATGAGATCAACCAGGGTATGGATCCCCGAAATGAGCGAATGGTTCATAGCCGAATGGTTGATGTTGCTTGCCAGGAGAATGCAAGCCAGTACTTCTTGGTTACGCCCAAATTGCTTCCTGATCTCAAATATCACCAGAAGATGGTTGTTCATTGCATTTACTCTGGTACATTCTTGCCGAACCCCAGTAAAGAACCTGCCAAGATGGGACTTGGCAGACTTCGCAAATACGCTGAAGTTGGACGCCGACTAAGACAGGCTATTACAGCGTAATATGAATAGCTAGTACTTGCGTGAACAGCCGTGTGATTGTTAAGTCATAATGTAGGCTTCTAATAATGCATGTAGGGATTAATACAGTTTTGTTTTGTTGTGTTCCCATATAATACATATATTGTTGATATCATTCTACCACCGGTTCCCATTACTTTGATAAATCTGCGAGTTCAAAATCGAATCCAACTCTGCAGCCCTGTTCTTGGCCAAGGCGATGCATTGGCGGATATGCTCTTTGGATATGATGCCTTTCCCTGCGGATATGGACAAGTTTTGAATGCTAAATTGACCGTTACTAACTCGCCTCCGAAAGCGGTGGAGAAATCAAACTCACCTGCTTTTCACTGAAGAGGTAACAATTGTTATACGACCTTGAACACTAACTTCCTCAACCCGACCCTCCAAATCCGCCAGCACGAGTCCTGTGTCATCCATGACACCAAAATTAACGCACCATGGCAGATTCTCATAATTCAACTCTAGCTTCTTAGTTTCCGTTTTCGAAAACCGTACAACCGGCTCCGTTCCAAAATCAGCAGTGAGAGTCTCCTCATCATCCGCCGGAATCGCCTTCGGTATCCTCGTGACTGCCAACGCAGCCAACAGGGCCGCCCAGGCGACGTCTCCCGAATACATTTGCGACAAAAGTTGGATCTGCGCCTGTAAGACAACTGTCTGCGCGGTATTTTCTATCCGAAGCTGTACCGGATCGAATAATTTTGTAGCTAAAGCAGTCTCATACATCCACTCTGACATGCTCATTAATTCGGATTGTGGCGGGCCTGCTCGTCCGACAATGTCAACATTAGTGTAGAGCGCTGAACGGCCGGCTTCGTTTGAGTCAATGATATATCCTGTGATTCCACATACTGCTATGCATTCACCCATCCGTACTACAGATGATCCAAATGTGTTTGGTAGAGCTGAGGTATTTATACTGCAGGGTCTGAACTGTGTAGGTGATCTAAGGGATGGTCGGATAGGTGGATCAAGGGAAAGATATTTGTCGAAATATACAGTTGGTAGCAATCTCGCAAATAACTGCGGCGAAGAAGACAGTGCTTCTGCAAACGGCTGCGTCTCTGGCATATTATGTAGCTATACTGTCTATGCAGTTTGGTGAAAGATGAGAGATTGCTAATACATTTACCCTAGCTGTTGAATCAAATTCGTTTATCGAGTAAATAATATTCTGTCAGGATCTTACAATAGTAACCATTTCATTACCCAATTTTAATCATGTGACTAGTAGACTACGAAACACTTAATTTTCCCATTTCTCAACGTTAGGGTATAGACCTAAATTTGTGACTGCTCTTTTTGCGGCAGAGTTCACCGCAGTCCCAAGCTTTGCTGCGTGAACCCAAACGATCGAAACACTACGATTCTGAGAGATCACGGATTTTGAGACTACCACGACAGTCCACCGGTTCGGCAAGTTCGCAATTTCTATTTCGGCACTTTCATCATGAAGGTATGTGAATATAATATCGAGAGTTGTTCTTGCGACAATTATGGAATGGAAGTGTTGGCAACAAGAAGAAATATTGCCCGGAACAAGAAGATACTCTACGGATTGCTTTCTGTTAGATGTTAAGGACGTTAACGCGGTTTGTGTTCTAGCTCAACATTTCATATCCAGCGAACGGCACCCAGAAGCTGATTGAGATCGACGAAGAGCGTCGCACTCATATCTTCATGGAAAAGCGTATCGGCCAGGAGGTTGAGGGCGACAGCGTCGGCGATGAGTTCAAGGGCTACATCTTCAAAATCACCGGTGGTAACGACAAGCAGGGATTCCCCATGAAGCAGTACGTGCTGTTTATTACGTTCTCGAATTGGTATATATTGTAGTGAACGATTGTTAACGAATTTAGGGGTGTCATGCATCCATCGCGTGTTCGCCTGTTGCTGTCCAAGGGCCACTCTTGCTATCGACCCCGCCGTACCGGTGAGCGCAAGCGTAAGTCCGTCCGAGGCTGCATTGTGGCAAATGATCTCGCTGTCCTTTCTCTTGCCATCGTCAAGCAGGGTGATTCCGACATCGAGGGGTTGACCGACGTGGATCACCCCAAGCGTCTCGGCCCTAAGCGTGCGTCCAAGATTCGAAAGTTTTGGGGTCTCACCAAGGAAGATGATGTCCGTAAGTACGTTGTCCGCCGCACGGTCGAGAAGAACGGTAAGACCATCTCCAAGGCTCCCAAGATCCAGCGTCTCGTTACTCCTCAGACTCTCCAGCGCAAGCGTCGTAGGACCGCTGTCAAGATCAGAAAGGCTGAGGCTCAGAAGGAGGCTGCTGCTGACTATGCTGTGCTGTTGGCTCAGCGCGTGGCTGAGGATAAGCTTAAGAAGGCTGAGATCCGGAAGAGACGGGCATCCTCCATGCGGGCGTCGACCATCAAGGCTTAGATATTTGACTAGTGCAAGATGACAATGGAACGACAAAAAGTGTATTGGTTTATGGGTTGTTGGCTTTTATTGTTAGTTTTGTGTAGTATATTTCGGTAGCCGCATGTACATCAAAATAATTTAGATACTACAAAGTACATTGTTTTCCGTGATAATGTCTTCAAGACAATGGCAGCAAATAACATAATTATCTACTAAACGTTGTATATCTGTCTATTACGTACATTATAAACATATACTTCCAAAATTTACGAAACCGACCAGTGTATCCAATCTAATTACTCTCTCCCCGATTAGTCGCTAGGGCCAATCATCTTCTCAGGTCTGACCCACTCGTCAAATTCCACGGAAGTCAAGACGCCGAGCTCCATAGCGGATTCCTTCAAAGTAATACCCTTCTTGTGCGCGTTCTTGGCGACCTTAGACGCGGCGTCGTAGCCAATCTTGGGGTTAAGTGCAGTAACCAACATGAGGGACTCGTTCATCAACTGCGATATGCGCTTAGTGTTGGCCTGGATTCCGTCGACGCAGTGAAGTCGGAAGGAGCGGCAGCCATCAGCCAACAGTCTGACGCTAGACAACAAGTTGCGGATCAAGACTGGCTTGAAAACGTTAAGCTCGAATTGGCCAGACGCTCCAGAGACGGTAATGGCGGTGTGGTTGCCAAACACCTGTGCGCATACCATAGTCAGCGCCTCGTTCTGGGTCGGGTTGACCTTGCCGGGCATGATCGACGAACCTGGCTCGTTCTCGGGGAGAGATAACTCGCCATATCCACATCGAGGACCAGAGCCGAGGTATCGGATGTCATTCGCAATCTTGAACAGGCTCGCGGCGATGGTGTTCAGAGCGCCAGACGCCTCGACGATGGCATCGTGGGCGGCGAGTGCCTCGAACTTGTTAGGAGCCGTGTAGAACTGCTCGCCGGTGAGCGCCGTGACTTCCTCGGCGATGGCAACGTCAAAACCCTTCTTGGTGTTTAAACCAGTGCCCACGGCGGTGCCACCTTGGGCGAGATAGCGCAGACGGGGAAGAACAGACTTGACGCGTTCCAGACCGTACTCAAGCTGTGTGGCGTAGCCGGAGAACTCCTGGCCGAGGGTCAGAGGTGTGGCATCCTGGAGATGGGTACGGCCGATCTTGATGATGCTGTTGAACTCCTCGACTTTCTTGACGAAGGACTCGTGGAGAAGCTCGATCTGAGGGATCAAGGTCTTGCTGATCTCCATGACAGCAGCAATGTGCATGACAGTGGGGAAGGTGTCGTTAGAAGACTGAGAGCGATTGACGTGGTCGTTGGGGTGAACAGGCTTCTTCGATCCCTTCTTGCCGCCGAGGAGCTCGATCGCTCGATTTGAGATGACCTCGTTGGCATTCATGTTGGACTGAGTACCAGAACCAGTCTGAAAAACGACGAGAGGGAAGTGGTCATTGAGTTTGCCGTCAATGACCTCCTGCGCCGCAGTCTGAATCGCGTTCGAGATCTCAGGCTCGAGGCCGTATCGCTCGTTAACTTTAGCCGCGGCTTTTTTGAGGATACCGAACGCATGGATTACCGGAAGCGGTATTCGCTCGGTGGGACCGCCGATGTCGAAGTTCAGAAAAGAGCGCTGGGTTTGCGCTCCCCAGTACATGTCATCCTCGACTTCGATTTCGCCAAAAGCGTCGGTCTCGATGCGCTTGGTCTGGGTGAACGTTAGTCAAAGGCATAGGTTTCCACCAACATCACACCGCTAGACAAATCTTCGGTAAACTGGACCAAACTGGAGCGATCTAGCAAAACAAATTGTTCATATTGAGACATACCATGTTCACGGAGGTAGTTGAGAATGATCTCGAGATGGCAAAAGTGGGAAAGATTGAGTTGACTGGAGCGGGGATTTTGACGTCGGAAGCAGCAGTAACGTGACGCGAATTGAGTTTCGCGGAAAGGATGACTGAAGACCGGGAAGTAGAGGCTAGTGTTCGCGCAGCAAGGCGAGAAGCAGCAGACGAGAGCATTGCTTGTCGATGGAAAGAGAGAGGTAAATAAATGAGACGATGCGTCCGTAGGCGACGGAGTATGTAACAGCAGGAGTCGGAGGGTCTATAGAAATTCGGGATGGAGGAAGCGCAGAATACTTGCCTCGGACAGAGTTCCTGTGCACTTCCGATATCACCCAGAGCGGGTCTATTTGAGTTCAAAATGTTCCCGGTCACGTTATTCCGCGCCAATAGCAATGGTTACTAATATGTATCCGGCAAGAAGCTAACCTAAAACGCCCCTCATTGTAAAGCCGTAAGGATCTTTTCCCCAGCCTCGAGTATCGGTTCTCGGGTTCGGAGAGGCCAGCAACGCACATCGCGACGACTCTTTGTAGACTCTGAGATATGTGAGCAACGCGCAAACTATTCATTCTAGTTGTACAGTACTATTCTCTATTTAGCTTACTGGTTGTGGTAATAGTATAATGGATATAGTGGGCAGTTTGCTATGCTGTGATAAGTCTCTAATGCGGTTCCGTTACAGGCACTAATTCGTGGGTTTAAATCGAGGGTTTTCGCGCAATTGCCTGTCTCTAGTTTTGGGCTTTGTGTGACAATATTGGAACGGTGACGGTGGACGGCATTCCTTATACACATGAAATCAAATTCATCCACTGGCTGTAGTGGAAATGTCTTCGGTGGGCTAGACACTCGGCTCCTAAGTTCTTGTAGGGTCTTGCTGTGTTCAATGACGACTGGTGCTCTTCTAGACCGCCTCCTTCAGCGATGCTTCCGCAAACCAAAGATGAGAGAGTCACACTTAGTCTAGAGTAGAGCTGGTCCGTTTCACCGTCAAGAGGTCGAGCGCCTCACAGCGGGGCATAGGAGTTTCTGCTTCACTTCTTTCACATCTTCCGACTTTGATGCTCTTCCAGCGAAAGGCTGCTTTGGTGGACATCAGTAATTGAGAGGCAAATTGTTAGCAGCAACCAATTGTTGCTACAGGGCTGGCTCTTGATCACGAACTTTGGAGCCTCTGTATCTAAACCTAATATCACAACACAAAGTAAGGAAGATGCACTCTCAGATTTCCTTAGTAGAGTTCTTTCGAACTCAGATCCATAACTACGCCACTGTTGCTCATCTGGAGGAATCGTTTATGATGGCACGTCTGACATCGAGTACTCGAAGCCAATGGTCAGTGTGAAGTAACCAGCAATGCTGACGGCTATGGCTGACATAACGATAAATAGCTTGTTATTTATAAACTATTAATAAATTAATTAGTAATTACATCCCGTAGTTAAGATTGATGGCCAAAAGAGTTCGCTGCAAAATCTGTGTTTCCAAGTGCCGGTAAATCTCTCGTTTGAACGATTTGTCGCTTCTTTCGGCGCCCACAGATCAATTAGTTAATCAGACGGAGCCAGTCACAGCCTCATCAACAACACTTTCTCAGTAGCCCCTGGTCGCCAACTGCTATTAGCACGACTTCGATACAAATATAGCCCATGTTTTACTAATCTCTCTTTTGAACAGCAGCGAAAATTAGCGAAAGATGTCGTCGGCAGCGTTTGAGGGCATCGCAGCTCGGAATCTTGGCACACTGTTGCCGATAGACGAGGAAGCTTTGAAAGAAATAGTGCATTATGCAGCTTCTTTATCAGGACCAGAAGAAGCTGCTGAACATTTCAAGGTACGCAGTATTTCTAACGATATTTGACAGTTACAACGAAGGGTTCTCACACTGGATATAGGGACTTCTAGGCAATGAAGCCGCATCGCTTGATTTTATTCACGGATTTTGTTCTCGGCGATGGCCGCCGAAAGCGAAGCAGCAAAGCTCTGGATCCGGATCGAATAACGGTAGTACTCGTATGGTAACGAAGCGAGTGGTGGTTGGTGCGAAGAAGATCTCGAGTTCGAGTGGTCTGGCGAAGCCAGCGTCGTCTGCAACGAATACGCAGTCGCCGGATATTGGGCGTGGGTATATGAAAAAGGCGGACGGGGAGGATTATTATATTGGTGTAAAGTATATTGCACAAGTTGGAGGAGCCGCTGATGGGATCGCTGACTTATTTATAGGAAGGATAAAGGCAAGAAGCGGCATCACGATCTAACTCCAGAGCCTACACCACAACCAGCTCCTCAACAGGCATGGACTACAAGTTCAACGACGGAACCTCTACTGGAAACTACCACAGCGAAAGCGGCATCCATTGCGTCGGCAATCAACGGCAAAAGGTCAGCAAACTCTACCCCATCGCCGGCTTCATCAACGGCAACTTTGGTTCCGGTTTCCAGATCGCGATCACCGTCTGTCCAGACAGATGCACGCTGGGCTGCGCCACCACCTATTCTTGCAAAGAATCTATCAACGTCATATACCTCCAACAGCGCCACGGACAAGGCGAAGAAGGAATATATTGCTGTAGCTTCGACCCCATTGGAGCCAGTTAAAGTCAATACCCCTGCCGCTTCTTCGTCACAATCTCCAACAGCGCTTGTACCGGCGCCACGGACCTCGTCTCTGTCGAAGAAGAAAGCAGAGGGTACCCTGATGTCAGACTTGGCAACAAAGAAAGCCGCGACGAAGCCAGTAAAGAGCGGAGTAGGTGCGGCGCTAGCCGAGAAAAATGGGCAAAAGTCTATCAAGGTGCATTCGCTGCAGGAAGTTGAAGACGCTATCAGGATTTTAGAAGCTGAGTACACCGATACGAGTGAGCGACGGATATGCAATTGTCAAGGTATGCATACGCTTACCTTACTTTCAAAGCGTCACTTCTAACAGGAGAGTAGCACAACGTCATCCACTACTCGAGGTAGCTCCGAACTGTCTAAATTGCGGAAAGATTATCTGCGTAAAAGAGGGCCTAGGGAGTTGTACTTCTTGCCACACTCCGCTGCTAACTAAGGAAGAGTACGACGGGCTCGTAACCGAGCTCCGGCAGGAACGTGGACAACTCAAGAACGAAATTTATAATGAGCAATCAAAAAAGCTGACAACTGGTGGTAACGCACGACTCACGTATTCAGGCAGCGCGGGAGGACAACCGCTCACAACGGACCAGGCAATGTTACCAGGCTTAGATCGTGCGAACGATCAGCTCTCCAGTTTGTTATCATTCCAGGCAAACTCAGTGCAGCGAACCAGAATTATTGATAATGCTAGCGATTTCGACTTACCTGGCTCAGGTAGTGATCGATGGTCGACGCCTGCCGAGCGCGCAATGCAGCTTCGCAAGCAGCAACGTACTCTTAAGCAGATGGAAGCTCTGGACGCGAAACGCAATGGTCGAGGTAAACGTGTCATCAGCATTGACCTGCGAGGCAATAAAGTCGTGGCGGAGGATCATTCAGAGACTGACTTCGACTCAGACGAGGTTGATGATGTTGAGGAGATTGATACCAACTCGGCTCTCAAGGAACAAACTGGAGCAAGGGTTGAGATGTGGAATCCCGACAAGGATAATGCGCGGTTTATTAGGCCATCGTATCCTGGTTTGAAAGAAACTATGGCCGAAGGACAGGGCAATGCTGACGCGAATACGGACAAAGCGAGGACCAAGCAAGTTGAATCGGATGACGAAGCGATGGATATCAACAGCGATGATGCACAGCCTGCTGCCAAACTCGTTACGCCCTCAGTTAACCTACCAGCTGCTCTGAAAGATTACATCCAGACAATTAATACTGACCCGCGCCGCAGTCGTCCCGCTCGTGTTCAGGAGGAGTTCGAATACGACGATTTTGCCAGCACAAAATCGTTATTCGATGAAATCGGCATCACGGAGACTGTTGACGAGGAAACGACGGAAGCCATTGCTCAAGCTAATCGACGATTTCAGACTGGCATTCGTGAGAGTAAATATGCTACAGATAGAGATGCCGAAACTATCACCCGCCCACCACGATATACTGAGAGCACCACGCGAAGGCCAGCACTAAGACGTGAAATCTCAAAAGTTTCAGAATTTTTCTTGGATGCCGATGACAACTACCATGCCGACACTGCCATGTTTACGGGACCATCCGGTCCGAGAGGTAGTTATCGGGCTGCGCCTACCCATGGCTATGATGACGCTGATGTTTTGCGGTATCACTCGCACGGACCGCCTGCCAGCTATTCTGACGATGATAATGAGAGTGAGGAAGATCAGGGGATCGCCGGTCCTACTTCACCAGCGATTGCGCCGGCGCAACAGCCCAATTTGCCACGCCAGGAGGGTTCTACTGATGTCGGCGTGCCTGCTGCTATTAGCCGACCTACGGTGGCAGACAAAGGAAAAGCTAGAGCTCAGACACATGCCATTGATTCTGAGAGCGAGAGCGACGAGGATATGCTTGACCGAGAAGAGATACTTGAAAAGTATAATCAGTTTAAACCAAAGGGTAGCAGTAACTACGTCAATCCTTACGTCGCGCCACGATCGCCCTCGATCTCGTCAGCTAGTGATGGCGAGGAAGATTACATTGATGATGCCGACGATAACCCACCTGTTGAGGATGACGGAATTGAATTCATTGATGAGGAGGCTGAGAATTTTGTGAGCCGTGATGACGAAAACCAAAATGACGACGAGCCATACGGTGGATATGTTGGTGTTGTTGGAAATGATGAGTTACCGAATGATCCAGATAATTACTTGAATCAATTCGGATTTCCCACAGGAGGACGCAAGGTGAAGCGATGGGGACATGCAAAGCTGAAAACGTCTGCTTCGACGCCAATAGAATATGATGGCGAAGCCGGAGATGGGAGCAATGCTTCGTATCCAGTGCAGGATGAAGCATATTGGAATGCGATGAAGAAAGCTGACGCTGGATGGGCACCTGTTCCTGGTTCGAACGTACGTGACGATTGGACTACAGGTTCCACGAAGCCTTCAAAGAGTGTGGGTGACGATTTAATGGATTTTTCGTGATTGGTTAGCATGTACGATAGGTGGATTGCTAGAAAATATGTATTTGACATTTTAATTCTTGCTCATCAAAGACTGGTAACTATAACTGCACTCTGCCAGGTCGACGTTCCCAATCCTGTCTCAAAAATGAAGGACGCCTACCGAGACCTTCGTTTAAACCGCACACTTCATCAAACTGACCGACCTCTTCGCCTTTTTGGTCTACAAGTTTGACAAATACATCCAGCGGGCATATACCGCCATCACTGGTCTCCGCCTGGCATCCCGGAACCTGTACAACACCGTCGTTGACAAGAATTCGCACACCAATTCTTCGAGCACCAATATTTGATGCGCACGATACCCTTTCAAAGATGATACGGCCTCCCATTGGAACGACGGACGAGAGCTTCCAATTGCGATTATCTGGCACATGAGTAGGTGGCAGCGGTTCAACCTCCGGAAATAGGCCCAAAGTACCGACTAAAGGGACAATATCACCGTCATGTGCACTGTCAAAATCTAGTTAACAACTTACAACTAAAACCTACACAATCGACACACGAATCGCAACAACTCACAAAGAGAAAAATAATTTCCCGGCTTTTTCCGGTCCTAGTTCCAAAACTTCGCGAGTCGCGTTTAAATACAGAAAGCCCATAACCGCGCTATATGGCGTTCCCGGTCCTGATCTATAGTAATGTAATAGGTCCCGAGCATATGCGAACTCCTCCCATTCCCGCTGCGTAAAGATACCGCACCACGGACTTTCTTCGTTTCCTGTGGCTAGAATTTCAAACCCGCATAGTTCTTGCATGTACCATAAGTCAGACACGCTGAAATCATAATCAAATTGCGAACGCAGGCGATTCGAGGCGCGGGAGAGATAGACTGACTTGAACTGTTCTGAAAGTACATGTCCTCTACTCCTTCCCTTTTCCGGATCCTGTCGGTATCGAAGGCACGCCTTAACTGGCGTGAGCGTATCAGCCCCTCTTTGTGGCGCTACATCGGGGATGATAACGTGCCGCACATTTGCAAACAGCTCATCCTCCTTAAAGAACCCGAGCGCGAAATTCTCAGCCGTATGTAGCACCCGTGAGCAGGAACATGAAAATATCGAAAATGTCTTGTTCTCTCCTTTGTCAACGCGATCAACTAGATTATCATAGCGATCTCGCAGTTTCACTCCGCAATTGTACGCCTGCCGAAGTCCTGCATACTTACCTTCTCGAGTAAGTTCCTCCAAATCTATACTCTTCCCATCCTCATCCACCTCGAAAAACTCCTCCCAATTCTCCAGAAAAGGTAACACACTCGCCCCAGACGCTTTTAGTTTCGTAATGAGAGACTTCATCTTGATACCGACCGACCGCGTAGGATAGCGCTCTGCATGCCGACTTAGCATATGGACTTGATCTACCACGCATTGTGATGGGAGAGTCGAGATTGTCGAGGTTTGATGCTTAATCCAAGGACTGTACCCGCCCAAGTGGTAGAATATGTGCCAATCTTGTATAACTGCCTGCAGCCTTAATGGATCCGATGCCGACGGAAGAGACGAAAGAGCGCGAAAGTAGTACGCGAGCAAACACGATGATATGACGACCAGGAAAAGTACTAAACGCGGCATTGCTAGCACCGGATGCAAAAATGCGTACTTCATTAACTGCCATTACACTAAGTTCGATGGCAATGAAAATGGTGTAGCTTCCATTGCTACAGCAGGTGCTTTCATTGTCATTAAGGGGCAGTAGAGCAGTAATCAGTCCACGACATTTGTCGGACTAGGGGTAGGGTATTTCTAGGTTTGCGCTTGTATTAAACGGCCACCAAACCCCGGATTTTGAACATTGCGTACCAAATGCCGTGATCGGGTCGTTCCATCCTTATGTCATCTGGTACGGCGAATTACAGCTTTCTTATAGCATCACCAACCTTGCAGTTATAAGGCTTAAAATTAAATAATACGTTAGTCGCATTTATTTTGTTTTCAAATGGAAAATTCGAAAAAATTATACTTCAGTGAAAATCGACGGTACATATGGAAGCATGAAAAACGTTACCCTATCTTTCACTTGTTACCCTATATTCCCTAATTAGGTTAGCATTTGTTCTATATTAGGCAATTAAAATGCCTAATGAGGAAATATTGTTCACACGTCGGACGACGCGCGTTAAACCAGAACGCGTCATATTGAATTTCACCATATTGTTTGCCTGGTGTTCTTTGTAGATATATTCAGGAATTTAATTTAATGACTAGGAGCCAGCCAGAACATGGCCATGAGAAAATCTATACACAATATTGCTGCATCATCTCTAATAATTTAAGGTTTCGTAAGTTTGAAAAGTGGTACATGCGTAAGGTTGAATTGTCCGCGTACGGTCTGTCGTGGATTTCACAGCCACTCAACCACTTAACTCCTTCACTACCACTCGCTACTTCCTTCCTACTCTTATTCGCAGCTGCAAACGCATCATTTTCAACAGAGTGGAAGCTAATAGGCGATATATCACCATGGAAGCCAACATGGCACCTATATAGGCACCTCTATTCACTACATATCCGTATGATTCCAACAGCGACTCTCCAGTGGGAAAGGGGCATTGGCCATTGGCAAGACGAAGCGAGTCATCACAACCGAAAGTTAGGCCAGTGAAGCCATAATTTACTATGACCGCTATTCATTAAAACTGTCAGTACTTTCAGCAGAGATCAGGTAGAGTTGGTAACATACCGGTCGTATATTTCAATGGATTCAGATAATTCATGCCCCTAAGAAATCCAGGCATATGCATAGAGAACAGGCCATTCATCAGTACACCAATACTTAGGACGACTGAAGTCATGGTCGCCGCGAAACCTGAATGTTTGAACATAGTGTTGAAGGCAATTCCAATTGACTCGCCACAGTTCACGACAACGGAGGCAGCCAATGAGGTGAAAAAGTAGGTCTCGGCCGTGCGGTTAAGACCTGTGACCATGACGACAAATGCAGCAAAAACGAGGCCGTTAATCATTTCCAGCGGTATCTCAAACAATGAATAGGACGTCAAAAATGGGAGGATGCCGTACACTCCATCATCGTGCTCTCGATAGAATATATCACGTTCTTCAGGGTATACTGCAATGTTGTTCAACATGCCGATAAAGTACAGGGCGCTGCACTGCTGGATCATACCAAGACGGTCGACAGCACCATAATAATCGTCCTTCAGTGGTGAGTAGAATAGCGCTAGAATTGCCCCAAATCCTACAACTTGGCCAAACCGCGCACCAATGATTGTAGGGCGTCCAATCATGTTTAAGTAACCGCGCCTCATCAATATTGGCAGTGTGCGAAAGAAAGAAGCCGGGTCGCGTCGGAGAGACCCCACTTCAGCTGGTAGCAGTATTTCGCCCCTTGATATTACTGGTTTCTCCGACCGGGATTTCTCCTCAAACCGCTCCAGCAAATTATTGACTCTTTGACTGGTGAGTTCCTCACGCAATTGATCTTGAAGATTGACCGACACCAAATCCAGAATATGGTCGGCAGGATTAGTGAGCGGCGGGCAAGTGTATCCACAGTCAGCGAAATATTTCAGAACGTCTTCGTTTCCGGGGCCAGTATATGCAGCACGACCACCTTTAGCCAGCAACAAGATATTTCCAAAGAATGAAAACAAGTCCGATCGCGGTTGGTGAATGGTGCACACGATAGTACGCCCCTCTTCGGCAAGGCCTTTTAGTACCGTTAAGATCGAAGCGGCAGTGAAGCTATCAAGACCTGACGTAGGCTCATCGAGAAGCAGGATTTTAGGCTCATTGAGCAGTTGGACACTGATTGATACCCGCCGCTTCTCACCACCTGAAATGCCTTTCACCAGCTCGCTTCCAATTGGAGTGTCAGCGCAGTCCTTCAGACCCATCTTCAATATAACCTCTTCAACACGCGTCCGCACCTGGTCCTTGGAGAGATGCGGAGGAAGCCGAAGTTCTGCGGCAAACTGCAAAGTTTCGCGCACAGTGAGGGCCGGAAGCAGACCATCATCATCTTGCGTGACATATGAGCAAATTGACTTCAGAACAGAGGGAGACGGATTTTGACCACCAAACAACACCGACCCAGACGAATAATAATGCGAAAATGCAGATGAATGCAATCTAAGCGCTATATAATTCAACAATGAACTCTTGCCTGAGCCGGATGGTCCCAGAATCGCGTTTATTTTCCCCGGTTCGAAGTGGGCGGTAATGCCCCGAAGGATTTCGATCCGACGTGTCGTGAAATATATATTTCGTTTTTCGATACCAAGTTTTAAGTCGTTGATGTCAATGCTGACTGGCCGATGCTTTCCTCGTGGCTCGGATCCACCGTCAACGCCCATAGGCGCAGGCTTCGAATCGTCTAGTTTTCGCTTCGACGTGGCAACTGAGACGTCTATCGGTTTGTACGTCAATATCAAACCGGCAATGAAGTATGATGCGACGGCAAGGCAGAAAATGGCAACGAGTGGGACCGTAATCCAATGCTGCGGAAACCCTAGCGACGCCAGCTGATATGAACCGGTATATTGAATGCATTCGGGATTCGACTCTGCACCATACGGGCATTCTCCAAAGTATCCTGTAAATTGGTTGGACGCAAGGGCGCCAAAGCCATAATACTGACAAACAGTTAACAATTCATGGTAACTGCACTTCACAGGAATATACTCACCACGTATGCTATCCATTTGAGCCATCGCACATACACTGGCATTGTGCCTGCTTGGTTAAAATATCCACAAGCCATACTCTGGACAGTATACACCATGTTCGCAATCAATGATGACTGTGCATAGTCTCTGGAGATCGCAGCACACATGGTAGCAGCACATACAGACACCCAGTGTTGCAATAATACATTAAGGAAATAGATGAAAAAATTCTGGGCGGATGTTCTGAGGCCGATCATATAGTATGAAATAGCGGCAAATAGCATCGGACAGATCACGTCCTCGGTCGCCAGACGTGCGAGCCGACGTGAAAGGAGGAAACCTGCAACGCCGACCATGCCGTCTTTTAATTCTCTGTCAAAGACTTTCATATCCTACGATGTGTCAGCACCAACTAACACGTTGATAAGTGGTACATACTATAGCACATAGTCTATACGTCTCATACATCAGGATCAGGTAGCCTTGCATAGCATTCGCAGCATAGAGAGAACCCATCACTGACCGGATACCCAACAAACTATCATCCAGGTTATAAAATACCAGGCCACACATAATACCCATGAAAATCGCCTCAAGAATACCAGCAGCTAAGCCTAGTGTATCTCTATATGTGATTTTGAATGTTCGTGTTGTCAGTACAACGATTTCTCGCCATATAGGTGCACGTTTGTCTGTAAGTGACGGTGGCTCAACTGCGAACGGTACTGACTCAAACATTTGTTCTTGTCGCCAAACTGCTATTAATGCCCTGATTCTGTTACCTGATTCTTCTTCGAGCTCGGGACATCGGGTGTCATATGCCGCGATGTCGATCAAATAATCTGCTGGGTTCACGTGTTCTGGGACCGTGTAGCCAAGACGTGAGAAGTATGCCACGGATTCCTCAACTTTCCCGGAATACAAGGGTTGGCCCTGTGAAAGTAATGTTATTGAGTCAAATAGGAAAAAAATATCTGATCGAGGTTGATGGATCGATGTAATTATGGTTCGGCCTCTTCGCGACAATTTCTGTAACGTCTTGATCAGTAATTGCGCCGAATAAGCATCAAGGCCGGTGGTCGGCTCGTCAAGGAAGAGGACTGAAGGGTTGGATAAAAGTTGAATTCCGATACTTAGTCGTCGCTTTTCACCACCAGAAAGACCTTTGTGGTCGTTGTCTCCGACCATTGTGTCCGCGCAGTCCTTGAGACCCAATTCAAGAATAACCTCTTCGACTAGTCGACGTCGCTCTTCTTTGGTGGTTGATGACGGTAACCGCAGATCCGCGGAATATGTTAGTGTTTCTCGACATGTAAGGGACGGGAGGAGAATATCTTGTTGCAGAACATATGCGTGCCGAATCTTGTGAATGTTGCGGTGGCCGTTAAACGTGACGGATCCATTAATATGAAGATTAGGAGATTTCATTCTGTTCGCCATGACATTCAGCAAAGAAGTCTAAGTCCTGTTAGTGCCCATTTCCACAATCTCTGCACACGACTAATTACTTTTCCTGATCCGCTGCCACCAATGATGGCCATGACGGACCCTGACCAGACATTGACAGAAATATCATCGAGGATCTTCTTCTCCACCAGACCACTTCCTTTGGGACCATTATCGTGATTCGACTTCCTCCTGATCCCCAGTACGCCCAGCGCAGAGGGCGGCGTTATTGTTACAGTCAAACCCCTCACGGAAATATCAACGGCTTCCACTTCATTGAAGGACAGCTTTGGGCCGCGTTGCTCTATCGTCGTGGTTGTCTCAACTTTGGCCGCCTCGAAAGTGGATGAGGAGATCGCGTAGCACTCTGTAGTATCGTCACTGGGACTATTTGGGCTCTTCTCTTCTAATACATCCATTGTGGCTTCGTTACGTACTAGCGTCAAAGAAAGTCACTCGCAATTACGGTGAATATTGGTTTATTGCGTAAAAAGCCATTCAATGACCAACAACCGTATCATGCAAATAACGGCTGAGGAATTTGCTTATCATCAATCGCAACGCGAATTGCATCTGCCGATAGGCAACTCGGTGTTGATATAACGGTATGTGGATGTGAGGACGGTCCTTGGCAGTTATGCTTCGCTTCAACCACTTGGCCGTTTGACGATAGCGATCTACGAACTTATGATAGCCGGAATGGTTCCGGCACGTGAAACCCTAATTTCATATTAGGGAGGCAGGGATCACAACCTTATCGCTGGCTTTTTTATTTATAGGAACTGCAAATGTAGATGTTGAACAAGCATATATTTCACCTAATTAGTTGGAGTTCTTACTAAACTGTTCAATTTTGCTCAACCTGACACTTTATGGTTGTGGACTAGCCGTATCTGTGCCGCAAGTATGCCAGTATAAACAATACCGCTTAACCTAAAGCTAACAACGGTACTCGTTTGCCGAATAGAACATTGTGGACAGCTAAACAGGCATTATTTTTTGGATAGAGCTCTGATTACAAATTCCTGCTTGCTAATCAACAATTGCACGATTGGTGGCATGGTGTTACATTTTTCGTAGAAGTTAGCGTCCAATCTGGAATGTTGATGCAGGCAGGCTAAAGGTCGAGAGTTAGAGCATAGACCTAACCCCATGAGATATTCCTAGAAGTCATGGCCATATCAATTGCTTACTTCTATACACCATAGACTAAATTACTGACCCTGATAATCTCTTATCCTGTGTGACTAGAGTCCGAAATACTATTGGCTATGGAAGCGCATGAATATAAAGGTTTCACAAGAATATATCAGCATCATCATCAGATTTCTCGTCTGTCGATAATTCGCATTCACGACAATAGCATTCCTACTAATTCCGACACGTTATCATGAATAATCTCGAAATGCTTGCAAGTCACGTAGGGCGCGTGTTAATAGGTGGATATCATTTCCCGCAATCCCAACCTTAGTGCCACCGGAAACAAGAAATATTTGAAAACCTTGTAACTCGCCACGAAACCCTCGTTATCAGCACCCAATGTGGACCCATCGGCAACATGATGGCATTTACAACGCAACCAACATACACGACTTCATAGTTCGCCGACCGAACCGAGCCATCTACTATATCTGTTGTCCTGTGTCAATTGAGCTTCAATAAACATAGACTAGGAAGAGCGGATAAGTCTGACTCGGGATTAAAAATGTCTGCGCCGTTGTACGTGTCTTCATACACGTCACCCACAGAGATCCAATTTATCAACAATCTTACTTCGCCACCTACCGTTTTGCATATTTCAAAGCCAACTGGGGAAATTACCGTTGCAAAAAGTATGTGATTCAGTGCGGCATACCGTGCATGTCATGCGTCGTGGCAGACAGGAACCAGTTGTATAGCGGGCTTGCTGACAAAGTAATCAGATGAAGGCGATACCGACCAATATGCAACATTCGGGCAATCAGTCCCTGGTATTCTCGGCATCATGCGTTTACGGATTGGAAAATATGTCATTGTTATCACCAAGTGCGAGAAGGTTGGCCTTATCAAGGGACATGTCGTTTACAAAATAACGGATTTCGAGTTCATTTCATTGCGAGATGGTGCTATGAGGGATAAGGACGAGTTGACGTATTTATCTTTGCTGAAACAACATATCAAGACTGGACCTATGTATTTTTCCTATACTTGGGATCTCACGAATAGTATGCAACGGCAAAGAGGTGCACAGGATGGGTCAATTTGGAAGAGAGTAAAATGCACCTGTTGAACTAAATTATAATTTGGTAATTTTACTGACGTCACTGAACAGGCCGACGAACGATTCTTTTGGAATAGATACGCCCAAAGTGAACTGATCGAATATTCTAAGACCAATTCCGATGTCGACCAATTTATTCTGCCAGTCATATTTGGCTGTAAGTGCTACGAAGCTGAGGTGTGAGTAAAGTCTAACTCTCAATTTGTAGACGTCAACCTTACGAAAACTTCAATTAACAATGTGCCGCTTACATTCGGCTTAATATCTCGTCGCAGTCGATTCCGGGCTGGTACCCGATACTTCAGCCGTGGTATTGACCAGCAAGGAAATGTATCCAATTTCAATGAGACAGAACAGCTTATGATTCTCGAGACCCAGGGTCAGGAGACTTATAGTTTTGTTCAGACGCGTGGAAGTGTTCCGGTATATTGGGCAGAGATTAATAATTTGAGATACAAGCCAAAATTGAGGATTTTTGATACTGCAGTACGTATACCAAGAACCTTGCTGTATATTATTGGGACGCTGATCAATGTAGTTTGAAACTGCAAGGGTGCATTTTGATCAGCAGAAGGGCATTTACGGCACGAACTACTGTGTGAACCTTGTTAACCAGAAGGGCCACGAGCTACCGGTCAAATCGGCATACGAGACGACCATTAAGTTGTTAAATGATCCACAAGTTATTTATGTGTACTTCGACTTCCATCACGAATGTCGCGGTATGAAATGGCACCGTGTGCAGCTTTTAATTGACCGGCTAGTTGAGATCGGCGCAGATAAGATGGACTGGTTCCAGTCAGTGGATGACCCAGAGAAACTAGTCTCTGTGCCGAAGAAACTTCAGAATGGTATCGTTAGAACGAATTGTATGGATTGTCTTGATCGTACGAACGTTGTGCAGAGTATGCTGGCCGGATGGACGCTGCAGAAGATCTTGGTCGACGCGAAGATTACACCGTTTGGCAGTCGTTGGGAGGACGATACTGAGTTTGAACTACTATTTAGAAACGGTATGTGCCGTATACGACGCTAGGTAAGAAGCCGGGATGCTGACGTGATTTTTTTAGTTTGGGCTGATAATGCGGATGCAATTTCCAAAGCATATTCCGGCACCGGTGCTTTGAAGACTGATTTCACTAGGTATGGATGATGTTGTATTTTATGACGAATTCGGTGCTAAATGTGTCTAGAACCGGCAAGCGAACGAAGAAAGGCGCGTTGAACGATCTTTCTAACTCTGTCGAACGCTATGCCCGAAACAACTTCTTGGACGGGCCAAGGCAAGACGCGTACGACCTTTTCCTGGGAAATCACCACCCGTACGACGTTGTCGATCCGCCGTTCAGAGATCATAGACCCCTTCTTATCCAATCTGTAAGTCATCAACGTATAAATTTATTGCGCCTATTCGTTCTGATATTCTGTAGATGCCATTCATTTCGTATGGGGCTGCGTTAATGATTGGAGCAGCCCTCTTTTTGCCGCGCGCAAATGACGCGAAGCTTTCGATTCGCCTGTTTATTGGCATATGGCTTGTCCTCCTAGGATATTCTCTATACTTCATTTCCAAGCACGGTTTGGCGTACGTTAATTGGCCACGTCTCGTGCCGTTGGATTACGTTAGCGAACAGGAAGTTGTTCATCCTGGAACTGGCAAAATCAAAGGATGGGTTATGTCTGAGAAGAGCAAGATTGAAAGCAAGATCCGTGGTCTTGAAGAGGGCAAGAAGCGTACTGAGTAGATTGTAGACTGGAAACTTAGAGACTAGACAGTAGAATGTAGACGATTTACAGGGGAATTATTGAGACGCGGCATGCAAACAATAGAAAACGCTGAAGTGTATAATAAAATTTAGTGGCTTTTTGTTGATTTGTGGGTCAGACATTGATATTTTGCATTTGCTTAATATATGACAATAATCTTGGCGTCATGGTCTCTCCTCGAATTAAAATTAAATTATAACGAAAGGTTGAAATTACTGTCGGAAGTCGAGGCGATAAAAAGCATAGTCACAAGTGTTCTGGTCAAGACGTTCGCATTTAAAGTGGTCAAGCGCTGCATTGACGGCGACGGACTCGCATTCGAAGCAAAAAAAAGTCGAATAAATCATATAGTCCATTTTGAATCGGTGCGTCCCTCGTTCCTATCCAAAATATGGTTACCTGCTAGCATCTCGAATCGTATTATCTCAATGCCCACTTATTTGCTCGGAAGTACCCTAAACCGCAGAGAAATTATCTGCAGTAGTCAGGGCTAGATATGTGCCCTTACCTCGGGATGGCCAAGCAAGTAACGCACCATGCTGAAATGGACGTTATAACACGAAACTAACCTGAAAAGGGTACAAGTCATTTCCGAGATAATTCAAAATCTTGTTGGCCACTGATTTAATAAATTTATTTATTTGCAAATAGAGTATTGGTAAGAATTAACAGTGGCTTGAAAATGAAACCGTGTAAACTACCCCAAGGAGCCAAGCCCCTGCATAACTACCAAATACCCCGTTTTAGGCCCAACCAGAACTCCCAAGCGCAGAATTTTTCCGAGCTATCTTTTTCTTCCTTCGAACAATTATTCCCACGTTCACTCAGAGTTGTCAACATAGGTCACGGTAGACGATATGAGGATCAAAAAGAAACATCAAGCCGGTGCGGCGAAGAATTTTATCACGCGTACACAGGCGGTGAAGAAACTCCAGCTTTCTCTGGCAGATTTTCGGTAAGTTGTGTATATCTTTCCAGGTATAGATCAGATATTGAAACTTGAGTAGACGTATTTGCATATTCAAAGGGATCTATCCCCGCGCCCCCCGCAATGCAAAAAAAGCGAACAAAGGCTCGACTGCGCCAACGACATTCTACTACACCAAGGACATCCAATATCTTCTTCACGAGCCTGTCATCCAAAAATTCCGAGACCACAAGATTTTCGCCCGCAAGCTCTCACGGGCTTTAGGTAGAGGCGATGTATCTGATGCCAAGCGCTTGGACGAGAATAGACCACGGTATAGACTTGATATGATCGTGAAGGAGCGGTATCCTACTTTTTTGGACGCCGTCAGGGATTTAGATGATGCTTTGAGCATGTTATTCCTCTTCGCCGCCATGCCGGCGTCAGATAAAGTCTCAGCACGAGTAACAGAGGACGCCGAGAAACTGTGCAACCAGTGGATGGCATACGTTGCCCGTGAGCGACTTTTGCGGAAAGTATTCGTCAGTATTAAGGGTGTTTATTACGAGGCCGAGGTCAAAGGGCAGGAAGTGGTGTGGCTTGTGCCGTTTAAGTTTCCGCAAAATGTCCCTACCGATGTTGACTTTCGGATCATGTTGACATTTTTGGAATTCTACACGACATTGTTACAGTTTGTGTTGTACAGACTTTATGCCGATGCCGGGATCGTGTACCCGCCTAAAATTGATGCTGCCAAGGTACAAGGTGTTGGTGGGATTTCAGCATACGTGATGGAGGGCAAGCGCGAGAAGGAGTCATTGCTTCAGATTAGCACTACCACGAAAGCGATTACCGAGTCGGAAATGGCGTCTCGCGCGCAGACCATCGCCACTGTTCTGAACAAAATCACTGACCGTGTGGACGGCGACGTTATCGCAACGACGGCCGACGACGAGGAAGAAGTGATTGACACACTTGACAAGTTCACAGCATTACCGAGCACAGACACCGTCATCAGCGACATCATACCGCAACCTGACGAAACGTTGCCCGAAGACGCCGTCAAGACCCTTTTCTCGCCTTTTACGTTCTACGTCGGCCGCGAAGTGCCCCTCGAGATCGTCGAGTTCACAATACTTTCCCTGGGCGGCACCGTGGTCTCCGAGTCTGTGCTCGACGGGTACCTCCACGTCGACACTGACGCTCTGCTCGACGCTGAGGAGGTCGACTTTGATGCACGGCAACGTGAAGTCGATGCGTTGCTTCAGAAGGTGACGCATCAAGTTTGTGACAGACCGGCATTGGCAAGTAGGGTGCCAGGACGGATTTATGTGCAGCCGCAATGGGTTTTTGATTCTCTGAATAGAGGACGGTTGGTGCCCGTTGATGAGTACGCGGTCGGGGCTACGTTGCCGCCACATTTGAGTCCTTGGGGTGATGGGGCTGGGTACGATCCTGAAGGCATCGGCAAGGAAGAGGAAGGGGAAGAGAGTGAGGAGGTGGATGAGGAGGCGGAGTCTGATGAGGAGGAGATAGAAGGTGATGTGGAAGTAGAGGAAGAAGAGGAAGAAGAGGACGAAGCTTTGCAGCATCAACGCGAACTCGAGTCCGAGGCTAAAGGAATAATATATTCGTCCGCGGCCTCCAAGAAACGCAAGCGTGCGGACAAGAAGCCCAAGAAATCTGCTGAAGAGAAACAGGCGGAGGAGGAGAAAGAGCTGCGGAAAATCATGATGACGAATAAGCAGAAGAAATTGTACAACCAGATGCAATACGGTATTCAGAAGAAGGAGACTCGGAGGGAGACGCTGAAGACTAAGAGGCGTAAGCTTGAGAAGAACAAGCAGAATAAGAAGAGGGTTTTGTAAGTTTGTGGATTAGTAATGTATGCAAGATATTCACTGTAAGTTTCGTAATCGCAGTTGCAACTAAACTGTCTGCCATATAGAAACAGTCCATTGCAAAATTAAGCATACTTAACTGGACAATTGTATTTGGAATATAAGGCTATTAATCCATTATTGTTCTAATATTACAAGTGTTTTCAACGCATGATCCCAAACCAAACCCTAGGTAAATTAGACCTTCGGCTCTATTTCAGCAGCAGTGGCGGCCGTGGCGGTATGCTCCGTATGCTCGATATCTTTCGTCTTGCCATCTTTGGCAAGCCATCTGTTGGCAGCTAGTTCAGTCACATCAGCATTAGCTGTCTTCCAAGGCTTGATATGCTCGGACCAAATAATATCGATTTCCTCCAACGTCTTGCCCTTTGTCTCCGGAAACATAAAAAACACGTGAATCGCCATGGCGATGCAGAATACAGCGAAAATTAAGTACGTCTTCCACTGAATGTTCTGGAATGCCGGGGGGACAAAAAATGCGAGAGCAAAATTGAATATCCAGTTAAACGCGCCGCAGAGCCCGTTTCCGATAGCACGTTGCTTGAGCGGGAATATTTCCGACACGTAGATCCAGATGCCTGGGCCCCACGTCGTGGCGAAGGTGGCAACGAAGAGGTAGTTGCATGCGATGATGGCCTTTGCGGCTGGCTTCTCGGGAACGAACCAGCGAATGTTTGGATTGTTGTCCACATTCGGGACCCAATGACCGTGGGCGGCCATGAGACCGGAGACGGCGAAGAGCCAGACGGCCATGATGCACGCGCCGTAGATGAGGAGTGGGCGGCGACCCCAGCTGTCGATGAAGAGTAGGGCGGGGACGGTCATGACGACGTTGATGACATACTGGATTGAAGATGAGACTAGGACGGTATTGCCTTGGTAGCCAGCCATTAGAAATGTGTAGACGACATAGTACATCATGACATTCATGCCGGTAAGCTGCTGCCAAATCTGGCCGGACATGGCGACGAACGTGCGGATTCTTGAGCCTTTGGCAAACAAGTCGAAGATTGTGACCTCTTGCGAGAGTTTGTCGATTCTGACGGCCTCGCGGAGCTCTTGGATCTCGACTTGAACGTCAGCGTTCTCAATGTCGCCCTTGCCTTGGATGTGAGTGATGATCTCGATGGCCTCGTCCCATCTATCTTGAGCGGCAAGCCATCTCGGAGATTCGGGGAAGACAATGAGTGTGAGGAGGAGAAGAAGGCCAGGGATAATTTGAATGCCCCAGGCAAGGCGGAACGACTTTGGACCATCCAAAAACGTGCATCCGTATGAGATGTAGAACATGATCCTACAATCTTTAGCATAAACTACATATGAAGGATGACATGGCGAGGCACATACATGATACCCCAGGTGACAGCCCATTGGAAGAGACCAACGAGACGCCCACGAATTTGCTTGGGGCTGAGCTCGGCGATGTAGACAGGGACCTGACTGGAACAAATACCTATGGCAACACCAGCGATTAGACGACCGCAAATGAGCTGCGCAACATTTTGAACCGAGCACTGGATGGCGGCACCAATCACCCAGATAATAGCACCGAGCTGAATAGTGTATTTTCTATTCATTGGCTGTTAGCATTGGTCGTTCTCAGATTAAGTCTTTCTCAGCAATAAGGGGAGATTTACCTTCCGATTTTGTCGGAAACAAAGCCAGCACAGAGCGAACCCAGGAAGGAGCCACCGGCCATGGCAGCAGTGATACCGCCCTGTTTAGTGGACCCAGGATAGTTGAAAAACTGGCGGTAGCTGGCATTGTCGACGAATGCGGACACAGAGGAGATATCGAATCCAAACAGCATACCACCGATGGTGGCGGACAGCGCCACGAGGTAGGGATTGTAGATTCTCAGAGCGTGCATTATTAGTAGGTAATAGCAGTTAAGTAGCGAGTGCATATAAGACGACAACAAAGAACAGTAGCGGACAGCGGACAGGAGCAGCTTTAAATCTTAGAACAGCCTGAGAGGAGCACCGCAACCCTGGCGGAAGAGATACACAAAAGCACACACTGATACAATACAGTTTCGTGTCTCCAAATGGCCGGTGCAGAAGTACAGGAAGTATGACAGCGGTCTCGTGGATCGAGTTGCAGTCGAGTAGGCTCAAGCCCATGAGGAATCTCCGAAGACAAGAACATGATGTCAGGGTTCATGGGTCAACCGGTCACCGGGTCCGGAGTTTGCAACGAAGCTGCTTCTACCAGCGCGTCAAGTTGGCAGGCAATATATTCGCAGCTAAATATGGTCTGGTGTTCGCCCCGGACACACTGTCTGGAGCAACCCACAATATCGATGATAAGGAGATTGCAATGGATGAGAGTGGCCGCCGACACCCGAGAAACCCCAGCCACGGCGCAAAATCGTAAATCCGTGTCCTCACGAGATAGTCTCGGGTCTGACTCACGGGCGGTTGCAACGACCCGGAGCTCGTAGATCCAGGTCCAAGCTCGTCGGGGATAGGGTTGCCTCCAGCTTAATATCTGGTTTCCCGACGGCAATCCGAATGGGCCTGCTGCCAGTCCACCGTAATTCTCGATTAGCAGTCCGCACATGTTACAAAGTGATTGCCTTTCATAGAAGAAATGCGGTACTCCGAATGCAGTCCACAACTGGTCGTTGACCATGCAGGGCTTCGGAATAATCGGATGGCCGTGGTCTGATCCCACGCTGCCCTGTACAGTACTGCCGACTTGGAAGAACCAGCGTTATTAATTTTGAGCCATGAATTAATTGGATAATCTGGATTAGAGGAGGAGGGCTCGTGATGGAAATGCTGTGAATGGGCCCAGGTTGTGGGCTATATTGCTGACCACAAAACCTAAACCATTTCAACTCAGTAGAAGCAAAGTAGGCATCCACAAGACCTTTCCAGACAAGTTCTGAGTGTTTGGCTTCGTTAACTTGTTAGACAAACATTAGTTAGCAGATAGGACCTAATACTCGGATTCATCTTGTTATCCATTTCGTTGTTGGGATACTTACTCGCAATTGCAGCTGTAACGATTAGCCTAGCTTATTAAATCTGATCGAGCATTTCGATTGGACTGATTTGTTTTACAGCGTGTTTATTATAGACTTCGATTTCGATGAGCATAATGATTGTTCTTAATTCTAGAATATACTAAACTAAAACTTTTGGTACGCCAATCTAGCATGTAATTGAGCAGAAACCAGTCTCATCTACTTCTTCAATACTGCAACCCAGTTAGCGCCCATCATCACCCCAATCTCTAGAATCTCAATAGATATAACTTACTAGTAACAACATCCTCATCCCTCAACACGTGCGAGAGACCAACGTACTGCGGCTGATGTTTCACACTCGAACCATACACCACCGCCGTCCGAAACTCTTCTACTAAACTCTTGTGTATGGCTTTGCAAAAATGCTCGACCGTACAGTGGCCATCTCTCAACACGATCGGTTGCTCGTAATCTGGTGGTTGGCCCTTAGGTTTTGTGTATACGCGGACTAGATCGAGTTTTTCCCACCTGATTTGTTTAGTATCTACTTGTAGAAATGTAGATCGTACTTACATCGACTCCAGAAGTTCATCGACATTCCAGCCCTGTAACTGTTAGCAAAAGTAACGGCGCACTTAGATCATCTACGTACGTGCTCAGACGAAATAGGAACAGCATTCGGAATCCTATAAAGCAAGTCCAATTCTAATTTGTTAGCATATATTCGCATCTCGTGGGAACCCGAATAAACTCACCCTGAATCGAAATTGAATCAATCTTATTCAACGCGTAAATAACAGGGATGTATCTGCGATTCTGTGCCTCGAGAACATCAATTAAATCATCAACCGTAGCGTCACACCGAATGGACACGTCTGCCGACGAAATCCTATATTCCGACATCACGGCCTTAATCTCACCATGATCAATATGCGTAAGAGGCACTGTGTTTGTGATATTTAATCCACCTTTATCTTTCTTCTTGATCAGAATATTTGGTGGCGTTTTGTTGATCCGGATACCGAACCCTTCGAGTTCTGCTTCGATGACTTTTTTGTCCGTAAGTGGTTTCAGGACGTCGAGAACTATAAAGATCAAGCTGCACGTGCGAGCGACGGCGATGACTTGGCGACCACGGCCTTTGCCGTCTTTCGCGCCTTCGATAATACCAGGCAGATCCAGAATCTGGGTTCGATGTTAGGTACAATTTATAATGGCTGCTGGGTTTACGACCTACCTGAATCTTGGCGCCCCGATACATGATGATACCAGGTACAGTCGTCAAGGTCGTGAACTCGTACGCTAATATCGTCTCCTCAGCTGACGAGCATGACATCTATAGATTAAACACCACGCACCTGCAACTTCACTGTGTGTTCCCGTAAGTCGGCTCATAAGCGTACTGCTACAGTCAGCCAAATCTGATCACTGCTCCTCGCGTTTCATTTAACGCACCTTTTACCAACACTGGGAAATCCAATGAATCCGACGGATGCAACGCCGGTTCTCGCGACATCAAAGCCAGCTACATGTATTAGTCGCTGATTCTATTATTAAAGTCTTGTTGAAATAGACCAACCGCCGCCGCCAGCGCCGCTGCTCGTAGGTGTCAATAACTCTCGTTTTAATTTCGCTGTCCTCGTTAGCCCAATTGGACAACCATACAAAAGTCAATGTCGCAATCACAATAGACGTACCTAGTTTAGCTTTTAACTGTCCCAAATGAAAACTAGTCGCCTTGTTCTTTTGAGTCCTGGACATCTCCAGCTCGATCTACTCATAATCCAATTACCCATGCCGTCCGCGAAGATACAATTTAAAGAAGTGGGTATTACCTCTTTGATCTAGATCGTCATCTCGTTAGCAATTCTCTTTGACCAGTCTGAGATATTTTTAAAGATCGTACCTTCTCCACCGTCGTCGACATCTTTTCTTGCTAGTCACAAACCGTAATGGTACTTAGCTATCACAATCACCAAAAAAAGAGACTTCAAATGTAAAATGATACTCGGGCTAAATCACGAATATCTGCCGGATATCTCAATAGGCATACAAGATGGAAGAACTTCGACAAATATCATGCGGCTCAACAGTAGTCCTTTCGTTGCAGCCCGGGTAACATTATAGCAAGTTGCCTACTTATTCACATTCATCTTCGCACTATATACAAGTCGTTACAGATTGGAGGCTTACGACGAGATTATATGATCCGCTCATAATGAGTACGTCATTATCAGGAGACGATATATTTGTGTCATTAGAACCGCCGCCGTTAGAAGAAGATCCTAGTCAAGCCATTCGGTAAGGGTGCTTCGTGATCAATCTCAGGTTCGCTGTCATCAGTTAACATCTGCTTGTAAGGTCTTTTCGGAATTTGAGTCAGATCATTCCGCAGATAGCGCTCGAGCGAGGATCATTTATCAACGTAACAGAAGACAGTCTTCGCAAGGAAATCGAAGCCCAACCCTCTTCTCATGACGAAAGTCCGCCGGAGGAGACACTGAAGAAGTTGAAGCAAAGTGCAACGAATTTGGCGCAATTTGAAGAGGATTTCAATAATGCCCGAGCAGACCTCAACAGGCTAATCAGCGCTGCGCAAAACGAAGCCGCAATATCGCTAGACTTTGTCTCCCTACTCATATCCTCCGTTCGTCCAGCTGCTGGCACTACCTCCATGTCTCCACATCTCAAAAGTCATGTACCTGTCGGTTCATTGGGTGCAGATAGGACTAAATCTCCGCCGTACGTAGAGAATATGTCTGTGTGTTTGGGCTGGAAGACCCAGGCTGTTAGTGCTGCTTCTGAGCGATTAGCAAGGGCGGCGGAGAGGTTGGCAGAGGAAGCTGTCCTGGAGAAGAACTATTGGGAGCAGGTGGAGAAAATTGCGGTTAGCGGGGAGGTGTTGTCGAAGATGAGAATGCCGGATTATAGGGGCATGGGTGTACGATATGGGTTTGCTGATGGTAGGCGAATGTGTACTGTGCCGTGATTCATTGATCTAACGCGTGACAGCTGGCTCGACATATAAAGAGAAGGGAATTGCGACATTGCGACGAAATGTGGACGGAAAGCTCGTGGTCAAGACAGAAGGCGAGAAGCGAACAAAAGTGCTGTTGGTCGCAATCATGAGGCCATTACATGGGGAGTACGTCAGGACGGGTCAATACGCCTCGAAAATCAACTACGAAAGCAGGGATGTGAAGAACGAGATCAAGCAAGCAAGGGACCTCTTGTTTGAAGACGAACTATTTTTTGAGGTGAATTCTGATGAAAAAGTCCTCTTATTGCAGGCAGTCGCTAATGTTGGTAGATCGCAAGAGAGACGAGGATTTTGGGCTCGCAAGGAATAACGCTGGACTTCGGAAACAAGGTCACGATACCTTTGCCAGCTCTGCAAATTGTTATCGAGACTGTGAGAATATCGTCTCAATCTTGTCATTGCACCTAATACTGATGTATATTTAGATCGATTTGGAGGACCAAGATAGCGATATGGAATTAGATAAAGGTCCGGATAGTGTTATTGCGGAGGCAATCAACGTCGCCCTCCACCTCCTCCTTTCCAAACTACACCGCAAAAATTTAAAAGCTCGACGGTCCATTCCGTTGCCGCTTGGAACCCGAACGTGAGTTTTACATTTTTGTGCCGACAACAGATCTCCGTTTTTCTGACTTGATGGAAAGGAATACTACAGAGACAGGTAAATCAGAAATCTTAGAACCTCTGGTCTCGAGTCTAGCAGTACCGCCGATTAAGGACAGTTTAGTGACTCTAATCATGGACCTTACGTCCGCATTGAAAGAGAAGTAATTTAAGCATACGTGGTTCACATATCCTATATGCATCTTTGAATCATTTCAAGCTTCGCGCTTCAAACGTTTTGTCGCGTGCTTGTCAATATGTACGCACAGTTCCTGTAACGCGTCGTTCGTCTCTTCAGGGTTCGCAACCCAGACGGTGCAAGCTGCTAATCGTGCCTTGAAATCGTTCGCGCCGATAGAGGCGAACTGGTCGCCGACGTGAAGCGTCTGTCGTCCGGAGATCTGCCCTAGATATCGCTGTAGCGCTTTGACACCTAGCCTCTTGTCTCCAATATCGACCCACACATCGCTTCCACCTGCCGAGCTCATTAGTCACTTCGCAAATCTGCGTGTAGACTCGACTTACCATTGAATGCACAAAAGTTAATCTTACGGCCGCACTCAGAGAACTCTAACCGTCGCTGGGTGCCTAGGACGACTTCCTCAAGGTCTTCTCGGATCATTTTTTGCCCGGGCAACGGAATAATTCCTAGCCACTATAAGCTTATATAAATACCATCGAATGGTCCCAGCTCACATACCAACGGCTCTATCCTTGCGAATAATTTCGCCCTTCAAGTTCATAACATGTTTACACGAAGTGATGACTTCCTCCGCGAGATCGAGCAAACTCTGCATATCGTTCTCTTCCCACTTCATCATCTCAGGCAATATCCATTCCTCGCGATCAACATACACCAATGTTGCCGAGTCAACGGAAAATCTGAATAGAAAGTTTGATTCACCGCCCATGACAAGTAGATTGCGTTTCTGAGCAGGCGTTAATTCCGTAGAATCGCGAACTTTGACCAGAATTCCCTCGAGTCGCTCTTTGTATCTGGTACCAGATGTATCCGCATAGCCAGCTGCAGTGACAATACCAATCGCAATATCTAGGACTGCGTTAATCATGATCTTTGGCTGCGTCGTTGACATTACCTCGCTTCAGTAGTTCCAGAAGAACGGGAATGACGGGACTATCGTGGGTGAGAGACTGGCCGTCCTCATACTAAGAATATTAAAATACGTCCAGTTATTTGCAAATTTTGCATGAATACCAAAGTAACATCACCATCCAAGGTGACTAACTTGAGAGGCTCGTGGCCCGACGCCAGGGTCATAATCTGAGCAGTATTCAAGATCAATCTATCTCATCCATAAGTAATAAATCCAGACATCATTAACAAATCGACTAAGGCATACCGGATATCGTTAAAGCTTGGACTAACTAATCTTCGGCATGAAATAGCACGCTTTGCATCCTGTGCATAAAACGCTTCTTCCAAAGGCAACTTCGTGAAAAATGTACCAATTGACGGTACGAGATGCCTTATCTTTGCCAGATGCGGGGTTCCCTTCCTATCGTTGTCCACTATATAAATTTTAAGCCAAACCTACTCTTCATTTGCAAAGAAAGAGCATACGCACGCTGGTCTTCGATCAGCTGTTCGATATCGCTCATGATTGCGGCGTATTGTTGTCGGGTAATATTAGTCGCCTCTGTCCACGATTCGACGCCTTGGATGTACGCTGCAGGCTCAGAATGCAAAACAAAAGGAACCTAATTCAATTACCGTTCGTTCTATAAGAAGCCAGAATTTCACATACAGCCAGCAATCCTTTAATCCACTCAATGAATCCATCTCGTCGATGAGACTTTAGCGCATCTGATAAATCCAGAATCAGCTATTGAGCAGCAATATGTAACACAAACATCATTCCTCACATTCAACTCTATATCTACATTCAAGGTGAAAGAGTTAGCATGGTTGAAAACATCGCATTGACCGGTGTATACCCACTTGGTGGTCATTTTTGGGTGTCTGATCTACCAGCTCCAACTCCGATCTACCGGCTACAATATATGGACACAAACGGTAAAGGTAGTACGTAATCAGAAATCGTAAGCTATACTCAGACAGCTTATCTCTCAACAATTGGTGATCAAAATCCTGCAGTCCAAGGCAAAACTGAGATTTGGGAATTCATGCATCATGGTGGATTAGGGTCGAACAATTTGGACATGGGGTAAGGGTATATGACCTTGCCTCAACTATTCATTTCTATATGGGCCAGGCGCTACGACGCGATCTCTCAAACAGACACGTTGCGGTCCACGAATGAAATTATTATTATAATTAAGTATCGTACAATCATACACCAATGATTAAATCATCCAGTGACCCATGCAACCAATATCCTGTCATAATATTATGCAACTAATATACAAACCTCGTCTTACCGTACGTCATTTTAGATCCCACATTTTCGTGCTCTTAGTTTCCACGTCCCAGCACGGCCCGCGCAGATAGATGTCCCGGCATGTGAAAATACGCGTCGCAGACCTCCACGAAATCAAAAGCTGTTTCGTAAAATTGAGGCACTACACGTCCAATTAGAAACTCAAATGCTACGTCCAAACTGACATTATTTGAATATCGGCCACTTACTCGAATATCCGATACTCCCAAGCACAGCATGCACAGTAAACATCCCCGCAGCAGGATATTGCACGGGCACTAACTCCTTCCTACCATGGACACCGCCAGGGCTGACAACGCCTCCATAAACACCAGTTCTCAGAGAGCCCGGTCTAGACTGTTTCAAGGGCGACGTGTTCGGATTCTGTGCTCTGACAAGTACAGGCTGACTCGCTCTCCGACGCAACTTCTCTTCCTTCGATAACGGCGACGGACTTGACGCATGTTGATGTATAGGCGACGAAGCTAATACCGTACTCGAGCTGCCCGATGATGAAGTCATAGCTGTAGATGACGATGTATGTGAATTTACTGACAATGACGACGCGCTCGACTGGGACCGTGGTGATCGAGTTTTTGGTGACGGCGACTGAGATTGTATTGAGGTTGCAGTCGTCATAGTTGAAGCTGACGCAGACGCAGACGGAGAGAAGGAATATGAATGGATATGGTGCGCGCGTTGAGTCTGTAATCGTGGTGGTGCCGTGGAAGTTGACAAGGCCGATGAATCGCGGTTAGGCGATGAATTTAGTGTATGCAGGGGCGGAAGGTATTCAGCCGTTCCAGGACCGGAAGAAACGTATGGAAAGTACGTCGACTGAGGGCGCGATGAGCGCGGCATGATTGTGTATAAAACGCAATATTCGTTGAGTGTCGTACTTGTCAGGGAAGTTGACCGTTTCCGCAGAATAATGTCGCCTGATAGTTGGTGCAGGAGACACTCGCCGACTTCGACGACAATTGCGCGACGCGCTGCCGGGAATGAATTTTGCTTGTAATAATGATCATAATCCGGGGTTTGGTGGCCGTCTAATACAAAGTGGAATGAAGCATGCATGAACGCATACGTATTCATTATACCAGCGTAGCATTTGTCACGCAGCCTACATCGACTTGGCACTTCCGTGTAAAACCGCCCAATATTTTGGGCAAAAAAAAAGTTAACTAGTTACTACAAATGGCGATGTTCCAGCAAGCCACAGGTTTTCAGCCCATTGATAACAGACTCAGCTAATTAATGTTCTGTATCGTCCACAAGCTCTAGCCATTATTACGTATGTTGCCACCAATCTTAGTCGATTCTCCTAAGTTTTTTCCTATCCTCGTCCCCATTTTCCTCCGGTCCCTCATCCTCGTCTTCAGCATCCAGAAATCTGGCTGAATCCGCTACATCTGCAAACCTAATCCTGTCCTCTCCCTCAACCTCGACGTCCCTAAACTGATCCACATTTTCAGCAGTAATCCATTCATGTCCGTCTCCAAAGATATCCTCCCCGGTACTCAGAGCGCGAACCATTCCACCGTCTTCAATACCGTCTTGTTCAGTTTCTGATTCCTCCGGATCGGGATTTAACGCCGAACAAACAGAAAGTGCGTCGAACAAGTTTGTTATGTCCGCCTCTTGCTCAGCACGATCTGAACCTGAGAGAGCGGTTATAAACAATTCTAGAACGCCGTCCAGTTCGCCGTCGTCCCCATATTCGTCTCCATTGCCCTCGTCAACCTCGTCCTTTGAAGCACTATTTGTATGCATATTCTCAGTGTCGTCGCAGTTTCCTTTCTGCGCCATCGACTTAAGTGTGAAGGGAATATCTTCGAGCTGCAAATACACACCTAATGCTGGATCGCGTTGAATGGCATGAACAGTTATATGTTTGTACGGTATCGAAATTCCCTTACTTCTCGAAGGCACGTAAATTATAAGCCTTCTGTTCACATGTACGTTAAAACTGGCCAAATTTTCTTAAAGCAATAGAACGTACGATGCCGCTACAAATATGTCAGCAAATTGAGAACCGTCACTTGCCATGTTCCCTATGCCAGGAATTTCTGCCTCAACGGGACGTATTGTTATAATCCTTCCAGTCGAGTGATAATGCAGCGCAGGAGTCGATGTCATCTGGTCCTCAGATTCTGCAGGAGGGACTGCATTTGGATCCTCTCGCTCAATTCCATCATCGGTTGATGATCTCCGATGCACAAATAAGTCTGGCGTAGGAGGCGACTCGACAATTGTTATAGGCATCTTTTGGTGTCGTTGAATGTTTGGTCCTTCGTTGAATGACTGAAAGGAAGGCAACGAGAGGAAAAGCTCATAGGGTTAGGGGAATCTGCAAAATCTCCGTCTCGATGAAGACCACTATGATATGGTCATCATTAAATATTCAATCAATAACTTAAAACTATGAACATACTAACTTCCATTTCGTGAACGTAACCCTCATTGGACCACACAAATACCATCAGTAGAGCAAACAAATTATGTGACATATCCCGTCGTTATAAGACAAGGGAAAAGATTCTCCAAAAATATGAAAAGCGCAATGTAGGATAAAAGTTACAATATACAACCTCACTCGCTCCCTATTTATCCCAGCTTATCCGTCGTGCAATTCGCTGCAAGTCTTCGTCTGAGTCAGCCTCATGCATAGCACGGGTCATGGCTTCCCTTCTATTCTGTTCCTCAGTCTTGGCAACGTCCTCAAGCGATGGTGGCAGGCCCTCGTTCTCCATGTCGATCCTCCTTGCCTCCTCAAACGAAGAGATAGCATCTTTGATACCCTGTCCGCCAAGCATAAGAGTACCCGCTGGCAAGCGGCCACCGTGAACGCTCTTGAGCTCGCTGACACTTTCGGATTCCTCCCGCAGGACCTGGAACATGCGCGAAACGCGTCCGATGGCAATGATTTTCTGTCTGAGTGCGTTGCGGCGAGCATCGAGCTCGGATGTGTCCGTGTCCTCTGGCCCCTCCGGAGTAGACAAGGGAGTCTCTTGGTCGAGCTCCTCCTTCGTACAGATATTCAGAATCGCAATAAGCATTTCAGTGACTAGATGATCTTAGACTCATGCTCCTAGAAATAACCAAACCATGACATACTCTTGGAGCCAACAAACGGTAACGACCATGTAAATACATCCATAAAGTTCGGCAACCAATATGGATGTGGAGAGCAATTAAACTGCCTAATATTCATAACATTATTCTCGTACTTCAACACAGCAGCCTTGTTGTGATACGAGTCTGTGTAATTTGGAGCAGAGAAAATAGTCATCACGCTCGGAAAACCGGTCGATCGTGTTTTGCGATACATCCTGTATCCTGCATCCTGCGCCTCATGCGCCCGGATAATAGACAGCAATTTGTTCTTCTCGAGAAATGCGCACGCAGCCGGATACGAGAAATAGTATGAGCATCCGCGCGTCTTATTGTATTTGAAGTGCTCAGACGAGCTCTCACTTCCAAACTCCTCCAGGGGATCAGCCCAAAGAATATCGCACATAATTCCGTGAGTAGGAGGCTCCCGGAACCGATCAATCCTTCGAATATCATCCAGTGTCTGCATGGCAGGAGATAATCCTCCATGAATGCACAGGAATTGGTTATTCATTACTGCTCCCAATGGGAGCGCGCAAAACGATTCCAGACAAGTCTCATAAAATTCCTCGTTATACTTGTGCTTGCACTCCTGCTTGAATGTGAAGTATTCAGTCAAATGTCGGCATTCGTGATTGCCTCGCAGCAGCCAGAATGAATTAGGATACCATAACTTCAATGACCACAAATATAAGACTACTTCAGCCGAGAAATAGCCTCTGTCGACGTAGTCTCCTAGAAATAAATACCGAGTATCTGCTGGACTTCCGCCTACCTCAAATAGCTTCATAAGGTCGAAGTACTGTCCGTGGATATCACCGCAAACAATCACCGGCGCATCAATTTCCATTAGAGTAGGCTCCTGCTGAAGAATCTCGGTTCCGGCTCGGACAATGCTCAAAGCTTGGTCGATGGTAAGTCGGCCCTCACGGCTGAAATGCTGTTTCAGGAACTGTAGGTTGGGCTTTAGCGGACTTTGAGATATGAACACTTCGTCGTCCGATGGTCTAAATGAGGCTGTTGCAGCAACCTCTATACATCTTGATCAGCAATCTCAACTTTCATTCACAAATATGACTCAATACCTTTCACGATTCTCTCCTTCGTGGACGCCATCGTGCCGTCCTCCATGGTGTAGAGTGTGAAGTCGATCTCTGGGACCGGTTTTTTGCTCTGAAACGCGCGGATCGCATTTTCCAGCTTCTGTGAATTAACTGCGGCAGCATCTGTAGAGACAGGCTCTGAGCTCATTATGGCAAAAGATTATATGCCGGTAAGAATTGGCGATCAGTGGAGACCCTGTTATTCAGTACAAGACGGTTATGTGTGAAAAGTAGTTGCCGCTAGATGCCCTTAGTTGTAGCAGTAGGGTATTTCTCGCAACTAAATGCACTCATACACCAGTAATTTCTCTCAATCCAGTGGGCACGCGACTATATAGACAGATAGACGGATGGGAAACGTAGTCGCTGACGTATGCTTAGCATGCAGATGAAAAGCAGTTGAAATGTTAGGTATATATGACGGACAGCAAACCGTATTCGCCAACAATGTAAGCCGACATAGTGTTTAAGTTTAGTCGCAACCTTATCGATTACATTACTTTGATCTAGCGCCATACTCCTGTATTAGGCACTGAACCTTGTATAGCTCGCGCTGTAATATATAGTTAGTACTTGCCATGTGGGGATGCAACTTTAACAGAAGAATACTGCAATGTGCGTTCGGGTAAGACTTAGGAGGCGGTGATCGCGATATCCTCAATGCAATATATACCCAGTCATGGAGTCTATGACAGCTGGCTGCCTACTGTCCATGTGCCAGACGAAATTATAGCTATATATGTTAATTCTGTCAATGACGTTTTTACTGAATGTATTTTCGAACAGCAGCTTTATTCTACAGCCAAGCTTTCACAAGCATATCACAACTCCCAAGACGACTATCTGCAGTTTATTACGTACGGTCTTGAATGACTAGCTATACGGAAATGTAGATAGCTAATATAACTCTGATCTATAATATAGTATACAAATGGTCAACGACGCACATCCTTCCACGCCTCGCAAATTATTGCAACTTTTCTATCATTATCTATCACCTAATCTTGTCCTTTGTCGCGGTTACAACTTGCTCTGTAATCTTTGCAAATATCGGACAAAGCTTGCACTCTCTGTACTTCTCAATCAAGGTAAATCCTTTACCGCTTATCACCTCTCCATTCCCGTGAATGGCTGCGGAAGACACCGCCGCATGTTGTTCTTCAATCAGTAAGACAAATTGAGGATCGATTGGCACCGCACCCAAAAAAGGCACGTCGTACTGCTTTGCCAGCTCCTCACCGCCTCCCTTCGAGAAAATATGTGAGCATTCTGCACAATGCGGACATATGAAGCCGCTCATATTCTCGACAACACCGAGTACATCAAACCCAACCTTCCTGCAAAAACTCAGCTCTTTCCTTACGTCCGCAGTCGCAACAGCCTGCGGAGTAGTAACAAGCACTGCACCATCTGGTTTTGCATCTCTTAGCTGCTCTGCAATAGCTATATGCTCATCTGAAGTCCCGGGTGGCGTGTCAATCAAGAGGTAATCTAGCTCACCCCACACCACGTCTCGCACAAACTGTCTAATCATGGCGCTTTTCTTCGGGCCCCTCCACACTACACTGTCGCCACGATCCTTCAGCAAAAAACCAATAGACATCACGCATAATCGCTTCGACGCATCGGTGTACACTGGCACCCAGCCTTGCGAGCTCTGATGAATTTTCTTCGATTCGAGACCAAACATGCGCGGAAGTGACGGTCCCGTTAGGTCGATGTCGAGAACACCAACTGAATGGCCCAGTTGAACTAACGATAGCGCTAGTTGTGTCGTGATTGATGACTTACCGACACCGCCTTTACCTGAGAGCACCAGCACAATATGACGGATTTGTGATAGGGAAGAAGGTGGACCACTTGTCGTCGCCATATTTGTATGCCACACGATAGTTAGAATAAATTCCGTTGAGTATATTTGATCGTATTGAGCAGAGAGCGAATGCGAATTAATAATAATAGTTTACTGTCCTCAGACAAGACTGGTTAGAGCGTATATAAAACTGCTTATAAATTCTACCCTAACCCAATTACATTGGGTAAGGGCTCGATCAGAGTTTGAGAGAAATTTTGTAGAGGAGAATACGAGGTTTGAAGAGCACCCACGGCAAGTACACTAACAGTTCGAAAAACCTTGATGGCTCATTCTTATATGTGATGACGATGCTGGACTTGTCCTGCAAATTGTCATCGAGGCCGGACACTCTGAGCATTAAGGTGAACTCCTTCATGACATGTGGATGAAAGGTATGAATGCAAAAGCTATGGTGTTGAGGCGATACGATATGCTATATGAGCATTAGCGATATCGTCTCGTGTCCAGCCACGTTCGTTAAGGGATATGTACTGGCAACGGGAAAGATTTTTATTTTATTACATAAATTATTATTTTTTTAATATTAAAAATGCGAAGCTTGATTCGTTGAGGGATATATGGCAATGAGAAAGGCTTTTTAAATTGTTATATTTTATATGTGCGAATGTTGCGAATAATTACAATAATTTATTTTATTAGCATTCGCATTCGTACGAATATATTTTCGTCATTCCTGTCCACCACTACTGTCATCTACCTGCTCGGCCTTGTAGCCATTCTCTATGTACAGACACATTGGGCGACGTTTCAGGCAATATTTGCAACGTGATACTTGTGGCCCAATATGGCCGAATAGAATTTTACGGAACTCGCTGAATCCGCGTAAATATTACTATTTTCAATATTTTCAAGGAAAGCATTAACCCCGCCGCAGAATCAGCAACTGCAACACGTAGACATTGACATACAGGTGTATATAGCCGAAGTTATAGTGAAGACGCGCGTTGCATCGGAGGATCAATCGACGCGACCTCCACAGAGCGAAACAACTATCTCGTGGCGCGAAACTCAGAGTCTTCGAATGAGTGTGTAGTCTTACCACATCCTGATATAAATAATTTCATAGCAATAATTAATCGAGTGGTGCTAAACTTGGTAGCACACAAAGCAAGACTAACGGAGCAAACGACCGCACAGTGATGAATCAAGACCGAATTCTGGATAAATAGACAAACCCATCCTCCACGCCGGATATTTCCACTTCGAATTGTTCACACTCTGTGTCGTGTAGAGGCTCTGGTGATTTTGTTCTAGCTAGATTCGCAGCTAGTATCGCAGCCGGCGATGTCGAGGCCACATAGATAGTGTCATCAACGAGCTCTTGAACATTGTCTACCATGCCATCCTTTCCCTTGGACATCTGGCTTCTGTCCGCAACCAGTGTTGCGTCATCTTCCCCTTCTGTTTCAAATCTCTCCTTAACCAAACATGTCGGCTTCATCGATGGAAAATCAGACAAGCCAGGTGCATCAGATATGACTCCCGCTCGGTTGCGAAACGAGGGTTTTGTCTTAAATTCCCCGCGCGAGGAGTAACCAGAAATTGGAGTAGATGAAGACCGCTTCTCAATCCGATAATTTCGTCGCCCACGCGGTTTACTAGGACTACTGTTGCAAGCCAAGCCTCTTGGCTTATCAGGACTGATCACGCTGCCATCCACATCTGCCTGAATATCTTTAGAAGTATTTGCATTTCTTTCTGGTGATTCAAGAAGCTTCATGTTTTCGCGAACTGAATGCAAACAGAACTGAATCGCGCTGGTCTCCGTGGCTGTCAGCGCGGCGCTTCCGCTCAGCGGTGTCCGTCGTGCACGAAGATACTGCTTTGAAGGAATATAACTGGAGTCTAAGACTCATGCGTAAGAAAACTTGATAAATTAATTTGTTACGTGTCAAAGAATTCCAACTTATTCTCACGGGCCAGAACGCATGTTGAGTTCCAGGCAGAATTCGGTTCGCACTGATACAGGAAGCAATCCACGACGGATCAAACGGTACAATTCTTACCATCAGGACTTCGTTAACAATATGTCACAAACCAGATGCATTAATAAATTCACGCGAACAACAAACCTCGCATCGATCAGAGAAGCGTCTGCCCAAATTTCCGCATCCACGAAGACGTAATCTGCATGACGATACACTTGATCCCATACAGCGTTGAAGCAGTGCCGGCTGCTGTTATCTCCATTATCTTTTTCGTTTCGAGTAGTCGAACATTCAATCTCACCGCTTTCAAAGAAGCCTGATATTCGGAGCACATCGCCTCCGTGTTGTGTCCAAAGGCGTTCGTAAAACAGATTCGCGAGAGCCGGCAAAAATACGGCAGTTTTCCTGTAGAATAATGGACGTGAATCGGGGCAGTTATTCTGCCCTCCAGAGAGGGATGGTACGGACAATTTTCCAATAAATGACTTAATTCGACAGAACATTTGCGATTTTGTGCCGATATTGCACTTCTGATGTGTGGTGGATTCTTTCAGGGCGACGCGTGTGGAGGCAACAATTATTAATGTAAGCGCAATTATTGTGTATCCAAGCGCGGAGTCCTACCGCACATACACATCTATACAATAATCCGTCTCGAACATGCGTAACAGACTAGTTCCACGCTATTTTTTAAATTTTTTTTTCAGTGCCTATGAGTTATACGTCTGCTCAGACTAACATGGGCTGTAGAGACGTCATCGCAAAAAGTCGGACAAGCTAACAGGCAAAAAAACCAAACCCTCACAAGATTTGAAATGTTTAGTTTATTCAGCGGACTATTCGAGCAGGTAGGATCCTGTAAATCTTTTGATGTATTGGCCTGAGTCAACTTTCTTTGATAATGTGAAGACCTGATTTTATTTAGCGACTAGGTGGAATCGCGAGAACCGGTTAACCCTGGTTTGAACAGCGCGATGATTCGGACCACCAAACTGACATAGCCTGGGCCGCTTTGCAATTCTTCGACGTCTTGTGTTCGTTCGATGACCAATATCACTTGTATTAGACGGCCACCAAACCCCTTATTTTGAACATTACGAACAAAATGTCGAGATTGAGTGGTCCAGCCCTGCATACCACCTGGCAAGACCAGATGGCAAGGAGACAAGCCTCAGCGCACAGCTACCCTCCCCGAAAGGCGAATAGCTGTGCTCGCATGTGTATAGATCTCCTAATGAGAATCTATACGAGAATCTAAAGAAAGGAACATCCATTTGGACAAGGGCGTAGGGAAATCCTCCGGGAACAAACAAAAACCCAGTGGGAAAACACAAAATCCCAGAGGTGGTAAAACCTAACACTGTTCCTTATGAGCCTGCACAGGCTCCCCAAGTTGCGGCGAGTCTTCTGACGATCTGCAGGGCGAGAAAGGTACAGGTGTATAAATCACCACCGAATTTGAAATATGTTCTGGTACCCCTGCTCACGCGATCTGCCATGTTTCTGCAAGCTCAGCTGATCACTCGACGCCTTTTGCTTGCGGATCAGCAATTGCACAGTAGTTGTAATTTAGTATTTCGCCCTAGACATTGTACGCAAATTACAAGAGTCCGGGGTGGAGGGGGGGGGATCGCTGCCTCTAATGGGAACGGTGAAGGTAATACGGCACGTGCTGATGATGAAAAACCGTCTTGTCCGATCATCGCCGTGAATGTGGGAAGTACCCTGTCGATCTTTTTAGGCGATGACGCGACCGGATCATTGTGCCGATGTGTTTATTTAGGGCCGGGTAACGATGCGTAGGGCATCGTACACAGAGCGCCGACGAGCTGAGTTATGGCTTCAATTGGTTTCTGCACATTTGGCGGCGGAGCGGCCGATCTTCTCCGAGTCACTGGGCACATTCGCTCTCAGGCGGACATTCTGGCAGTGTGGGACCTTGTTGAGGCGTGGGAATAATAGTTGGTGGGCAGCAACAAATTACAGAAGATCTGTATGAAACTGGCACGTATAGGTTCCTGAACTAGTCAATTCTGACATTGCTAATTGCTATTGGAAGTGGTTAGCGGCGGCAATATCGTGATGAACGATTGCCTTTGTCAAGCCTTATGACGTAAAATGGCTATCAATTTGTATCTGCCACGGCGCAAGAAAGATACTGACGTCGCGGCATCCCGTGCCACATGCCTGATCATCCCCCTTATGAGGTCATGCCTCGCGCGCGAGTACCGGCAATTAACTATAAATGCATCCTTTCCCTCCCATCTTAAGCCAGTTCTTTCATCATTGGTCAACTCTTATTCACAAGCACCATAGCGTTTAAGATCTATCGCCGATTTCAAGATTCAGCCGTTCAGACGTACATTCACGCGTACATTCACAAGAAGTAGTTCGATTTTTAAAATGACCGACGGTATGCTCCCGTTTGATCTCGTTTAATGTTTTGATATATGTTTTGCTCATAACTTATACAGCTGGCAGAAAACCCGTTTCCGATAAGGTCTCCGAAACCGTGTCTCCAGACTCCCAAAAGTCTTATGCGGAGCAGGTTAAGGAGCAGGTCACAGGCGTCTACGACAAGGTTGCCCGCGATTTGCAGCCCGAGGAAAGCAAGTCTACGTTCCAGTCCGCCGCCGATACCGCCACTGGCAAGTCGTCAGACGCTAAGGATACAGCAGATACTCATCAGCAGTCATTCAGCGACTCTGCTAAGCAATATGCTGCTTCTGCACAGAAAAAAACCGGAGAAACTTTGCACTCAGCTGGCGAGTACTTATCCGGTAAGTCGGATGAGACCAAATAAATTTACTGAAGTCAATTGGAATATGAATTAGGAGTTATATTTTATTTGGTGCTCATGGACTTCGTTGGATACGGTGTGGTGTGAGATCTTGTTCTTTTTGTAGGAAACGATGGAGAATATATCATAAATTTGTGTTGTCTGTTACATTTCGTCGTAACATTGGCTCGCTGATGAATCAGTGGAAACTTCTCTGCAGAAGTAGTTTCACCCATATATAGTGTATAAATGAAATGCAAATGCTACGCTATATTAGATTCCTTGAAGATGAGCATGTGACATGCCAAGAGCGGATTAACTGTGCAGACTTCGCGACCATTAAATTTAACTTACCAATATTACCATGATTTAGATTAAGTCACAAAGGATAGTATGTCATATTATTCTGCCAGAGGTGTTTGTACCTCTACGCGCCAGCGTCAGATTCATTTTGTGGATATATGTTATATATGTTAGTGCCAGAGGCACAAAAACTAGCTCAGTCATATTTTCGTGCGTTGTATACAATATAGTAAAATATATTAATGCTACATTTCTAAACATTGAAAGGACGCGACTTTACAGCAATGTGATAAGCAGTCGTAATTTATGACTTCCGTGTTGTGAACGGCAGCTTAAAAGCCACAGCACTTGCACAAAAAGAAAATTTCCGAAAACTCGTCACAGATTTAAAAAAGAGTCTGCAAATTCTGAATTCTGAATTGTTTAAGGTTTTGAACGCTAGATTTTGCATAATGTTTTTACTGCATACATTTTGGCAGACTTTGTCCCACACGCTTCTCAAACCGAAACCTCATGGGGTAAGGGTGATGCACTCATATGCCAAAACTTTAACTTCTCGAGTTGATGCGCAAAGTTTTACACAGGTGGAAATTTTGCTGAGGCTGCTTTCTGGTGACATCATGGACAAGCAGCAGTGTAATGAACTTTCATTCTGCAATCAACAGGGCGTAAAATACTCTCTTCCTACTGCAAAGGTCCGGAGGCTAACAATAACGAATGATTATATTCAAACTACTACCGATTCACATGTGACGCAATCATGATACCCTGCTGTCAAGGAAGGACAATAGTAGTCACAGATTACTAAAAGAAATCATTTGAAAGATCATCAACTGCATCATGTCCAGCCGATCAACTTCAACACTATGTCAAGCGAAGGTCAATTGACTTGCAATGGTGTAAGTCCCAGATGTGTTTTGGTACGAGTAATGCAGCATCAAGGATTTTCCAGCTTGAGCGTTGTTCGTATAATAAATCGGATGCGCGAGGCCACCATAATCGTATCCACGAGGTCCAGGAGTCATTGCCCAGATAGCAAGGTTGTTCGTGGTCCACGGGCCGACTGGGGATGGTGCTGACAAGACCCGGAATGTGGAGTCAGCCCAGTTGTCAAAGAACACAAGAAGGAACGCATTATGGTACTCGGAGAAGAATATGGTTCCAGAGGAAAACGGAATTGAGTTTTGGATAACTGCCGCTGATTGCTGTCGTGCATTAGGGATCGGCATAGTCGAGTTCCACGTTTGGCTGCTCGCGTTATAATATTGCCAGGTGCTGAGATCCGTAATTGTGTTGACGGGCGCCGTTGCAAGATGCACATCGTTCCTGCTATATGATGTGTCTATGCCATAGAGATATGCCGTTCCATTGACAACGACGTTGGCGAACGATCCATACCCATAGGTGGGCGAAGCAAAAGTGATCTGACTGTTGCGTGTCACGGTGAACTGATTGGTCGTTAGGTCGAGCGTGTATTGGGCCATAGTGTTGCCAAGAGTCTTGTGAGAAGTCGGGGACGAAAATTTGTTAACCTGCCAGAAGTGAACAGCTGTGTTGTTGCCGGTTGGAACGCAGTTAGTGTACACCCAAAGCGCATATCGTTGAGAAATATTGCCAGCAACAGCTGCTTCCGCGGATGTCCACGGGATGGCTGGCAAAATTCCAGTCGCAGGCGTACTCGACGCGTCTGTCAAAACGGCAGGCTGGCTAAAATTGGTCGCGAGTGAGATGGAATTGGACGCTGCACCCATAAACCTGCCGTCAGAGGTTCGGTAGGCGAGAGTGTCGCAAAAGAACCAGAGAGTGCGATTCGCTACAGCGCAGGATCCACCACCGTCACGGAAGAGAGTGTATGTGTTCGACGGGTCGGCCATCTTCCCGAAATTAGTCGTGGAGGCAACAGCGAACGACGAGTGCTGCAGCGGTGACTGGCTATACTGCGGACTTGTGGCTCGAGCTGGAGTCATGATCGACGGAATAGAATATGCTGTTGATGCGACCGGGGTCGCATCTCGTGCTTGAATTGGCTCGCACAAGGCGCAGGTGAGGTACGTGATAAGTGCAATGAGTCCGTGGAAAAGAAACATATTGTGGGAATTGCTGTTTCACGAAGGTGGACAGATTGGAGTTTCAGACGGAGTCGTTTTATATATCTCGTCGTCATCTACTTTCGTCATAATCACAGTGTTTCTGAAGGAGCTTATGACCTGATCACCGGGCGGATTTATTCGACAAATGACGATGAGTGTTGGATTCAGCTTTAGGTACATGCTACAGAAGGCGACGATGTCATACCTTTGGGTACGCTGTATCAGTGCAATTAAATTTTGCTGACTTATTATGCCTCGTGATGGTTGATTGTGCCTCGTGCTCACTATTTCCATTGTCGGCATGACATGAGTTATGAGATATTTATCCAAGTACAAAGAGTAAAATGATTCACAGTCCGATTCCATGTGAATTACTGATACTCTCGATCCTATTTTTGACCTTCCAGGTACATAAACTCTACCATGTACTGACACCGATACCGCTCACTCTACAATCGATCACACTACGATGGTTTCCGATAGGGTACCATCCGTTGCTGTGTTGATCGAGATTCATTAGGACGATAGTACTCGCCAGAGAATTTACATTCACCAGGTCTGACAAATATTCAGAGATTTGCGGATGACCTCTGCATCGCTGAAGAGCAAGTTACGTTGCTACAAAGGCGGTCATATCCAATTACTGCTAGAGGCAATCCTTCCGTGGTCTCTTGGCAGTGAAGGCAAGTCAATGGGAGAGCCTCAAGCTGCACCGCGGCGCAATCCTGCACATTGTAATACTGTCATTGAAATGCGTATTAGCAACATTCTCAGCTATACTGACAATCAATGTGTGCTCGCTTCATTCTCAGCCGCAATATCATGTTGCTGTGTTCTAGTAGCATCAATCTGAGCTAGGTCATGACGTACGAAAATTGTGATAAAAATAATTGGATATCAGATGCGTGTGGGCTAGCGGCAATCATAGTGATGCATCATGAGACGTGCTCATTAGTGAAAGGTTTCGAGAATGAACTCAGGAATATTGCAATTTGGAAACTTTATTGTGCGCTGGTATTTGTTTAGAATATTCCGGTGCGTTCAGCGCAACGACTCGGCACAGCGTTGTCTAAGATCTGACATTGAGAGTCGAGAACGCTCTCAACGGCCGGAATATCGACGTTGGGAATATACAGGATAGCGCTCATCAACAACTGTAGGTGAGACCGTTGGACGGTTTCTGTATTATTCTCTCATGAAACAGCGGGAATCGATGCGTCGAGACCTAGTCTCATTGTGTATTTATATTCAACTTGCGTGCGTCCAGTGGATCTTGGTACGATATAGTACCTTCCCGTGTGTAAATCAGTCGATCGGTTTGCCAGTATGTGGACGAGTGGATGTGCAGAATTGATTATGGACCTAATTTGAGCTTCACTAATTTCAAAAGTTATGATTTGCCGGACAATCTCCTAACTTAATACTTTGTTACAGTTTGTAAGTCTGACGTCGCTAGATCTTGTCTATTGCATAAGAAAAGTCTTACATGGTCTACAGCCTTACCTAGATAGCTATACAAAACGGTCCACCCGAAACCATTCGTCATACAATGGTCGCTCGGAGGGAAAAGACAGTACATAGGGGTGGCAATAAAGCAACTTGGCTATCATTGGAAAGGTTGCAGGAGAGCGGGACAGGCGTACAGACCCCCCATGCGCTGATCTTGAGGATTATGTAGGTCGAGTGGCATTCCTCCTGACGACCAGGTTTTCTCGCAATCAAGTTTCTGCATGTTGGACCGCAACACCGATTGTCCAGCCCACGACTCTGTCGATATGGCCAACCCTAGCTGTATGATTTCCAAGATGTGGTTGTATGCGGACAATTCAACAGACTTGAGGAATTTCAGTCAAAATGTACTTTGTGACATGAGGGAGCGGAAAGTGACAAAGACCTTCATTCACGTCACTGTATTCATTAACCTCGTATATGCAAGAAGGTCACTTTCAGGTCGAACACCATCATTGAGACAAAATGAACTATATCTCCATTAGTTATTAATTGGTGGCCTACAATCCTAAAATCTTTAAACGTCTGCCCGGTGTTTAAAGCTATTATCCATTGCGTTAGTAGTATCCCTGAGGGGACAAGACAAACGAAATAGCGGATACCCCGCTGAGAGCGCTCTGCCACGAATTAGATGCGCAAATTCGTAATGAGTGATGACCGAATCGTTTGAAGGAACAATGTGCGGTCAATTAAAACAACCCTAATATAAGCACTCGTCTTCGCGATAAAAGAGTTTAGTTATGCAGGTCGGCTATCCATCAGTGAGTTGAGGGTCTAGTACTTGCACTGACGCGATGTGTTCGCACGTTTTATATATTGACCATACACCAATTCCAAACTGTTCGAAAGGAAACAACCAGCCCTCGGCAGGTTACCTTCACACATATCTTTCGTAGTCAATTCTCTTGCTGTGATCCTGTTTTTGTTCTTCTGTTTTGGGTCAATTTCCGCAAAAGGGACACCGAAGAATTGTCAACTGTAAAGGGGTTGTCGCGCCGAGGGCTGTGTTTGTTTACTTCTTTACTATTGTTCTCAGGAGCTCAGATTTGTCGCCAATATGAGGTAAGGGGAGATGCTCGATTCGAGTTTTTAGTTCATTTACCTATTCAACTAGTGAAATTTGACATACTGACATGTTACTCAGTTACACCCCTTCGCGGGAAAGCTCAAGTACGATCTCGCCTTCTCGAGAAAGCTCGAGTTCGATCAAAGGTATATTCTAACAGGCATTTCCCAATTTATTTGCTAATTTTCCGTCAACTCCATAGTCGTCGCACGTTTTCGCCCTCAAAATGCTACTGAATTGCAGCAAGGCGGTTTACCTATCGTGTCCTTTGTAGGCGCCGATACCTGCACCTTAGAAGTGAGTCATGTTGATAGGGTCGGTAATTGTGCCGTGCCAGAATATTAACTTGAGGACAGACGAAGGATTTCGGGGGAAATTTCACTTTCGATCAAGTGTTTTCTATGGAGAGCAAGCAGAGTGATGTTTTCAACTTCAGTATAAAGTCCACGGTTGATGGTGCGTTTGATTAAGGAGTTGTTTCAGCATGAGTGATGCTAACTGTTTCAGACATTCTGAATGGCTATAATGGAACCGTCTTCGCATATGGTCAAACAGGTGCCGGCAAGTCTTACACTATGATGGTAGCCACTCCCTATGGTATTAAACAGTCTGAAATCAGATCTGACGTAATATAGGGCCCCAGCATCGAAGGAGCTCAGCGGGGTATAATTCCTCGGATTGTCGAGCAGATATTTGCATCAATAATGCAGAGTCCCGCGGAAATTGAATACACTGTGCGAGTGAGCTATATGGAGATTTATATGGAGCGGATCAAAGATTTATTGCAACGTAAGGATAGTGTTCAAAAAACGGCTTAAATGCTAATATGTGGCTGTAGCAACCAACGACAATCTGCCCATCCACGAGGAGAAGTCAAAAGGCGTATATGTTAAAGGTCTTAGTGAGATATACGTGGCGAGCGTGGATGAAGTGTATGAAGTAATGCGCCAGGGCGCCGCTGCTAGGGCTGTTGCTTCTACAAGTATGTATTCCTGTCACATTCACTTCATATATCGTTAGCCTGTTCTAATATTGAACTATTCAAGACATGAACCAAGAATCTTCACGCTCACACTCAATTTTCGCCCTGGTTGTCTCCCAGAAGAATGTCGAAACTGGCAGCTCAAAATCCGGTCAATTGTTCCTCGTCGATTTGGCTGGTTCCGAAAAGGTTGGCAAGACTGGAGCATCTGGGCTTGTCCTCGAAGAAGCAAAGAAAATCAACAAGTCTCTGTCAGCGCTCGGTATGGTAATTAACGCCCTAACAGACGGAAAATCGACCCACGTTCCGTACCGCGATTCGAAGCTCACTCGAATTTTGCAGGAGTCTCTTGGTGGTAATTCGCGGACGACATTGATTGTGAATTGCTCTCCTTCCAGCTATAACGATCAAGAAACAATCTCGACGTTGCGATTTGGCGTGCGAGCGAAGAATATCAAGAACAAGCCTAAGATTAATGCTGAGTTATCACCTGCGGAACTCAAATTACAACTTAAGAAGATACAGTCACAGAATTCCGCATACGCACAATATATAGCTACGTTGGAGAAGGAGGTCGTGCAATGGCGCGGAGGTGAACAGGTTCCCAAGGACAAATGGGCTGTGTTGGGCCCGTCGGCGGCACCACGAACTTTGTCAGAGACGCCAAGTACGCCTCGGCCATTGTCTACATCAGATTTGCTATTGAGGAGCGCTACTCCCAAGCCTGTGTTTGACGCTGATGAGCGTGAGGAGTTTTTGAAACGGGAGAATGACTTGCAAGATAGATTAACGGATCGAGAGACCGTGATATCGGGCTTAGAACGACTGATCTCTGAGCTTAAGGAAGAAAGTAAGGCATTGGAAATGCGTGAAGCTGATGTAGTTGGCCACGACGAAAAACTTCAAGTGGAAATTGCTGAGTTGAAGAATGGTATTGAGAAGCTGCAACTCGAAGCTAAAGACACTGCTATCACAGTGGATGGTTTGAAGGAGCTTAATGCCGAGACGACTGCTGAGCTGGATGCGGTGCGTAAGCTGCTACATGATGCCACTACGCTGGCCCAGGAGAAGAGTGTCAAACTGGAGGAGCGCATAAGACGGAAGAACGATAAAATTAGGGAGATGACGAGTGGGTTCGAGTATTTTGCCCTCAGCAACGGTCTAGAAGTAGCCTATGACGAAGACGAAATTACAGCTCTCGAGACCGAGTCGATTTCAAAGACCGGAACTGAAAGATATAAACAGATAGATTGGATAGGCACGGCCATCTCGACCTTGGATAAGTCTCAAGGTGAGGCTATAGGTGGATTAGACGCGTCACAGATTACAGCATTAAAAGTGTATCTGATGGAAGCTCGTGAGTTTATCTCGCGGACAGAACAAGTATTGGATAACCGACTTGAGGAAGTGGAAGCACACATAGCCAGAGGCGATGAGATCGAAGCGCTGTTACAAAGCCTGAAAATGGAGGTGGCCAGACTTGCGGAGACCAAGGAGGGTGAAGGGGCTAAGATTGATGATTATATCAAGACCCAGCAGTCTCTACTTGATGTTCTGTTGTCCGACGCAAAGCGAGATCTCAGCCTGGCCCTGGCAGATAACAAGAGGTTGCGCCAGATTATCATTACGGAGGCGGCTTCGACAACATCATCAACTGCATCATCATTAATCTCATCCACATCTTCAGTGTCGTCTACATTTACTAGACCCGTTGAGGGATTGTCTGACTCACCAGTAACAGCTACATTCACAGGCCCCAGTACCCCAGTCGTCTCCATGACATCTTCTTCTGCGCCCACCTCTCCGACGAAGGACCGGCATGGCAAGACGGTGAAACAGCAACTAGCCGACTTCGAAGCTATTAAAAAGTCGCTTATGCGTGATCTCCAAAATCGCTGCGAGCGCGTCGTCGAACTCGAGATTTCTCTAGATGAAATGCGCGAACAGTACAAATCTGTCCTGAAGACCGCCAACGCAAGCAAATCTCAGCAAAAACGCATGGCATTTTTAGAACGGAATCTGGAACAATTAACGCAGGTCCAGCGTGCGCTGGTTGACCAGAATGCGCAGTTGAAGCGAGAACTAGCGATTAATGAGCGCAAACTACATGTGCGAGATGAGCGGATTGAGGGCTTGGAAATGCTGTTACAGGACGCGCAGGAGCGACTTGCGATGGAGGCTCAAGGTTTTGAAACTCGATTAGGTTCTCTTCGGGAACGGTTAGAAGACGTCAAGGCATTTAGAAAACAGGCCGAGGGCAAGAGGTCGCCTGGATCTAACAACATCACGTCGTTGCAAGGAAGTCAGCGCATTGTTAAGCCATTGCGCGGTGGCGGTGGGAACATGATTCCTGTCGTATCAGGTGGAAGTAGTCCGTTAGGAACATACTTCAAGTCAACCGATTCCGAGAACAGAAACGATTCTCATACCTCGCCGACGGGAAGTCAAAGACGGAACTGGTTTGGTAGGACGTAGTGTTTTCTAAAATGAACTCTCACATACCGGTGTATACATGGCGTTTGATTTGTTTTGGTCGCATATTACGGTCAGCTACGCGGACATGATTATTTACTATTACGCTTTTGCTCTTTCGCTACGATATATGCATGATAGATTGGAGTTTGAGTCAATCATCCGGAAAATACATGCATATGTAGAATATATTGTTTAATGGCTACTGCTCGGGATGATTAGTTCATTGATTTTGCTAGTATATATTGCGCAACAACATCTAATATTGAGAGCTTATCAACAAATAATCGTGTTCGGGTCATCGGGCCCGCCTGTGTAATATATCAACTTAATTACTAAATTATAGATCTATACATTGACAAACAAAAGTTGAACTACATAACAACCCATAGCATTATTTCTCCTAAAAGCTAATTATACACAACGGCATACTCGGGTTAATGACCCGATTAGCCGGGTTTGCCCGAACATACAATACAAAAAAAGAAGACGATCCTGATCTCAAAAAAAATTATGTAACTAGTCCATTAAACATACCCGACCACAACAAAGCAATGTTTTGATATTGATAGTAGTATATTAGTTTGCCTCCACAGTCTGTTTCTCGTCACCGGCATTAAGCCAATCGCTTTGGAAAAGAGCGTCCATGGCTTTAATTTCAATTACGCCGAACGGATTCTTCTGGTCCACTTCGATGGCGTCTTTAGTCGCAAGGACGAGTGTCTCGAAGAACAACTTGACTGCTTGCCGGCGTGTAGAGTCGACTGTTAAAGACTGGAAATCAATAGTATTTTTTTCAGAAAGTTCTTGCTGGAGGATAACGGCGGTCTCTTTGGTATGCCGGGAAATATCGCTGACAACCTGTGTGGCCTGGACTTCGTTGTCGAGCTCGTCTTCAACGAGTTCAGCGTCGTCTGAGGTTACCACTCTGCTGGTCTCGTTGTCTTTACTCGATAGTGGTCCTTCAAACGGGAGATCAAGAAGCACTTGCTCTTCGTCGTTTGGTCCGACGTATTCGTCAATAGGGGCCTGATATCGTTCTTCATCAAGGTGCATGATGACTTCGTCATCCTCATGGAATGTAGGCGACATGAGCATCTTCTTCGCGGCCACGTCATCAAGTTCACCTTCTGGACCTTCAGCCGAAGCCTTTCGCTTCCGAGCGTTAACTTCTTCACGGAGCGATCCTGGAGAGAGAATCTTGCTGAGAGACTCATGCATGTATGATGGCTTAAAGATCATGTCAAATATGCCGGTAGTTTCATACATGTTAAACATAGTGACGCTTTCCCGGGCAAATGGCAGCATGGCGTAATTTTTGATAATGCCTGTCCGGTTGTTCTGCATATCCTTAATAAAAGCACCCTTAAGCTCAGTAACGGTGTCGATTTTGAGTTTCCGCCCGATCGGTGCCCGTGTCCTCTTAGCAGGTTCGTCGGCCTCAATCTCCGCCGAGGTCCGGGTAGCTCTGTTCAAATCAACATCCCGCATTGGAGTTAATGGTTCGTCGTCTTGTCTAAGACCAGGCATTTCTAGGAGCTCCATATCATCAACGAGTTGCATACTCTTCTGCGCCTCAACGTCATCCGAGGTCACCTCATGACCAGCCACCTCATCACGCATTGACTCGATTCCATAATCCTCAATCATATCAGATTTCATCTGTGCGTCTCGACCAATTTCAATACTTTCGTCCGGCAAATATTCGTCGATGGGCGCCATGTACCGCTCTTCGTCGCCTGCCATTGGCACGTCAGCGGAAGTCTCCCCTTCCAAGAACTCGCCCGTGTCAAGAACCAGCTCGTCATCTCCCATATTGGCGAGTTCATCATCCATATCAGTGCCACGGGCAAGTTCGATAGAGTCTTGGAGTTCGGGAAGCGTGATGTCCTTGACATTCGACGTGTGCGCTCCTGTTACAGTAGCTTGTGTGGCTGGGGCATCGAGGTTCAGATTGAAGCCAAGAGCTATGGAAGGATCGGGAAGAAGCAAATCGAGTTCGGTGATGGTGTTGGGAAGAGTGAGTTGCTGAGGATTTGCGGCAACGGGGCCAGTCGCCAAATCGACGTTGCCTTTACTGAAAGTCTACCAAAACAAAAGTCAGTAGCGCAACAATACATGGCATCGTCCCAGACACGTACCATTCTAAGCTTCAGCAATGCTTCATTACAATCGTCCAGTAAATATTTCGCCTTTCGACTATAAATCCTGACAACGCCGAGCAAAAGCTGGCCAGACAGTCGGAGTGCCATAGGAGCCACATCATCGCCGACGATCGCACCGACAGATTTCTCAATGCTGGTCTGTAGAAATTGGGCTTTTGATAATTTGCGTTCAAGGTTCGCCGCAAGCCATACTCGAGCGAGTGGTCCCTGTAGATATCAGTTAGCTCTTTCATTTGAGTTGCGTTGAGGTTGTGAGGTCTTTACTTACTTTCTTTGACAAAAGCGACTCTGAGTAAAACATCACGAAGGATATCTGGCTTCAATGCCGCTATTCAACATAAAGCGCTATATGTCCTAAACCTAAATAATACTATTACACAATAAATTAGATGAAATTTGTAAAGGCTGAAGGCGATATGGAGAAAATTGTACTGAGGTGTTTTGAGGCCTGGAATGTAAACAAGGGTGGCTGGCATGCCGACTCGCAATGTGCAATGAAGCGCGTTGGTGCAATGTCAACGTCTTCGTGGCTACGCCGGAAATGTTCACAATTTACGCGTTTAGGGCATAAACACTCACCGAGTGCTGCAACCGAATCGTGGTCTGCCCTTACCCGATCGAAGTTGGTTTGGGGTTTGGGGTGGGTTTCGGCGCATTTGTGCGTTGTAGTGGAACCCTATATTATCGTAAGGCTTTGCGAGGCGCTTGATCTATTTACAAACCGTATTCATTCCATTTATCATAAATCACCTTGCTCTTACGACTGCAAACTGTCAATAGCAATAGATACGATAATATGTTTAAATTTTAGAACCAATCATGGTAATCAGCCCCGAAAGGTTATATCCGCGCAACCGGCTAGCTGATTTGATTGGTAAAATCTCACCACAGCCTTTCCAGCACGTCAAATCTCATTCGCTCAAGATATACGCCTGATATTTTACTTGTCTAGCGACGCATTTCATCCTGAGTGTCATATGACCTATCAATCGCACCCTACACTTGAGCGTTAGAATTCAGGTTGTTCACGACATTCCCGGACCAACACTTACCATGAGCAATTTGACTACCCACGTGTCCGGGGTCAGAGTAACGCCAATCTTTGCCATCTCATCTTGTTCGACCTCAAAATTGCTCGTGCAGTCCACCATGCTTCCGACAGTAGGATCGGAATCCAAGGACGCAAGGAATTTTCTGGCGCCGAGATCATTTCCCACTTGAGCGAATTGAAACGAAATTGCACCAGGACCAAATCTGGTTTGAGAGACTTGCTGCTTGGCTAATTTGACAACGTCAAACACGGTGCGAGCGTCCTCGCCGGCGGGCTGACCATCCGTGATTGTGATGATCATAACAGGCTTCTTCATGTTTCCAGATCTCGCTGGGTCGATGACTAGAGGATCAAGAACTTTTGACTTGAGACTAGTACCAAGCGGTGTGAGTCCTGCAAACTTGATTTGTGAGATGAGGCTGGCGGCGGCGGCTTCACTATTTATACCGTTGCCCTGTATTGCGTTGTTCATAAATCGGACCTCAATACCATCCTTATCAAATAATGCGGCCGCAGAAGCTACGCGAGAAAGAATCAACTTCAGGTCTTCGATACGGTCACCATTTTCTTCAAACGCCATCGAACCCGAGTCGTCGACATATAGGACAATGTCGTAGAGTGCCAAGCGGAGGAGATCAACAGCAATTTCAAAGGGAAGATGCCACTGTTGGGAAATGGTGTGGATCTGGCCGGATATGCTCGAGGCTAGAGCTTCTACTGACCCGGGAGGATAGAATGCCTGGAGACCGTTTTCCTGTACAGCTCGTTGGAGAAAGGCGAGGAAATTTCCATTTTGACTGACGGACTGGCCGCCATTGCCACCGTATTGCGCTTGTTGCTGGCCATATTGTCCCTGCATTTGGCCATATTGTCCGCCGTATTGTTGTGGTTGCCCATACTGATTCTGGCCGTACGACGGCTGACCATACTGATTCTGGCCATACGACTGTTGACCATACCGTCCCTGTCCCTGTCCCTGTCCCTGTCCCTGGCCTTGTCCATATTGGCTCTGTTGTCCGTACTGTCCCTGGCCCTGTCCATATTGGCTCTGTTGTCCATACTGGCCGGGCTGACCTTGATTGCTCTGACCAGACTGGCTGTACTGGCTCTGCTGACCATAACCGACGGGCTTGTTCCCGTACGGAGCAGCTTGTGATTGCGGCACCGGATACTGGTTTCCATACTGGGACTGCTGTTGACCGTATCCGCCTGTAGTCGGCTTGTTGGCGGGATTGTATGGTGTCGGACCGGTAGAATATCCGCCGTAGACACCTCCGGGCGCAGCACCGCCAGGGTTGAGGTACCCGGTTGCGGTCTGAGCGGCAGCGAGCTTACTTGCCAGACCCATTAATTTAAAGAATTCGAACGGACGAGTTGATCGAGACCAGTGAGTAAGACAGCAAGAGGGGATATACAAACAGTCTTATAAAGGCGGCAGAGGGAAATGGCTGTTGAGAACCAAGTTCTATGAGGGGTCAGTGAGGAGATGACAAAAAAAAGCAATTGACCCACATGCGATTGCAGGCAAAAAACCTTGGCGAAAGTCACAGCTACTTCGCGTCTGTTAACTTCCCAATGAGTGGCTAATAAGAAATGTATCGTGTATGCAAAATCTATGTAATATTTACGTCCAATCATGCGAAAATATGGCTGATCTGATTAACTGTTGAAGTATAGTTGCTGACAGGCAATTGGGGCAGTGTCTTTTAATGCCACGTCATTTATCGCAGCGGGGCGCAGAAGGGGGGCTGAGTTGATGACGCGTTGTCACCTGACCACGCGTTGTGTGTGACAGCACTCGACTCGATTGTGCTGCCCGGAACGCGTCTTGAGGCGGTCAGCAATAGCTTCTTTCTCAAAAAATCTCCCTGCGGCAATGTGCAGTGGATTTGGCCAGCCTATTACTTGCTTGCGAGTATGAGAACAGTACTTTAATTTTGAGGCGCAATAGAAGACTCAGCCGCCACAGGCACAGCCCCGTGCGGCGCGGTCGATGATGTCATCGCTGATATATTATTACGGGTCCCGTGTCAAATTGCATCAGGCACCATAAGCATTTAGCTCGCCCCTTCCGCCGCACCGCCCCCGGCATCTTTCTCGAATAAAATTGCAACCACTAAATCACTTTTCCATGGGTCTAGCTAGCAAACTCCAAGCATCTGGAGGCGCGGGTGGATATCCGCCACCTGCTGGATCGACTCCATATCCCGCTCCTCCTTCACTTCCCACCGCAAACCGACCCGGAAGCATTCCTGCTCAGACTCAGACACCTTATGGCCAGCCGGCACAGCCGGCACAGCAGGCACAGCAATCATACGGCGGTTATCCCCCTCAACAGAATAGTGTTGGTAAGCCGGTAGCTGGATCGCATTATCCAGGAATGCAGCAACAGTATGGACAGAATCAATATGGCCAACAGCCGTACGGCCAGAATCAATATGGACAGCAATCTTACGGCCAACAAGCTTATGGTCAACAGCATGGAGCATACCCTCCTCAGGGCCAATACCCTGCCCCGAACTACAACAGCCGCCCTCAGCAAAGTGGGTACGGTCCTCCACCTGCGGCTCCGGGCGGTCTTAACGCAAACTACCTCTCCGTGCTTCAGAAAGCTGTCCAGGAAAATGGATTACAGTCGTTTTATCCTCCAAATTCCCTTGAAGCTATTGCGAGCAGGATTACCGGCCAGATCCAGCAGATCGCCCAATTATGGCGTCTCCCGATGGAAATCGCTGTCGATCTTGTCCGTTTAGCTTTGTACGATATCGTCCTTTACATTGACGATTCCGGATCAATGGCATTTGAAGAGAACGGCGAGCGTATCGATGATCTCAAGTTGATTCTCTCCCGTGTCGCATATGCGGCGGCGTTATTCGACAATGACGGCATCGAGGTCCGTTTCATGAATAGCAGGATCCAGGGTAACGGAATCAACAGCGAGGCTGCAGCGTCTGATCTCGTCTCGCAAGTCAGATTCTCGGGCCTGACACCGCTTGGGTCCGGCTTGCTAAGCAAAGTCCTCGATCCGCTTGTTCTCGGGCCGGCGCGTAGCGGAGGCATGAAAAAGCCAATTTTGGTGATTGCGATCACGGACGGTCAGCCTGCTGGTGAAGACTCACGCACTGTATTCGATGTTATCAAACGCGCAAAGAGATCGCTTGCGTCGTCCAGATATGGACCTGGCGCCGTGGCCTTCCAGTTTGCCCAGGTCGGAAGTGACTTGAAGGCCCGTCAGTTTTTGGCTGCGCTCGACACCGACCGTGAAGTCGGCAGCATGGTTGGTATGTATCTTTGTTGCCAATAATCGATCATAGTACGGGGACTAGGCTGACTGGTATAATAGATTGCACGAGTAATTTCGAGGTCGAGCAGGATGAAATGGCGCGTTTGGGTGTTACACTGACTCCAGAAATGTGGCTCGTCAAGCTGCTTATGGGTGCAATCGATAGTTCTTACGATACTCAGGACGAAAAAAAGATAGCATAGTATGATTGTAGATTAGACAGTGCCGGCTACTACTGGCTGCAACAATGTTGTACACAGTTTTGTTATTGTGCCAAATAGTTGATAAATACAAATAATTATTCGTCCTCATCATCAGTCTCCACTTTCTTCCTCTTGCCGACTTTTAACTTGGATTGCTTCCTGTCATCCTTTTTCTTTGTCTTCTGCTCCATATCTTTCCGTTCCTGAGCACCTTTCTTCCACAAGGCCTCCCGTTTGGCGATAAAGTCCGGATCATCCGCTGACTTTCCGATTAACGACTCGAGAAGCTTAATTTCTCTCCCCCAAACCGCGTCATCGTTATTATTCGGAGTTTCTAATATCATAGGTAACCCCTCTACATGAGGCGTATTCATGAGCTGCCCTTTCCATTAACTTCCCCGTTCACGAATAAAAAAAAATATTCTCCTTTGACTTACGATGCGAAAAGACTCGAGCCCGAGAAAGCCTAGGCCGATATTTTGGTGCAGATCACGGTTACTCCCCAACGGAGCTTTCGAATCATTTAAATGAATCGCGGACAAATATTTCAGACCGATAATTTTGTCAAACTCTGACCACATTTTGTCGTATAATTCCTGCGTTCGAATATCGTATCCAGCAGCCTAATTACTATCAGTCCCTGGAAACATTTTGTGAAGCAGAATGAATGGATGAGGACGTACAAAAGTATGGCACGTATCAATGCACACTCCGACTCGCGATTTATTTTCAACCAGGGCGATCACATCCGCTATATCCTCCCACGTAGATCCGATCAAGTTTCCATGGCCAGCCATATTCTCGAGCACGATCTTGACGAAATTCGTAGCTTTTATCGCCGCGTTGATGTTTGCTGCGAGACGCTTTATTGCATCATGCTTACTTAGTCCGAGCGTTGATCCAGGACTGCCAGGTCTTGCGTTAGGCACAGCCGGGATGGAAAAGTAGAAAACAAAACACATACTGGAAATTATAGTGGCCGATGCCGAGTTGCTCGCACCTCTGCAATTCGTCTAAGAACGCAGAATACGCTTGCTCATTCTTCGCATTATCGAGATTGGCGAGATTAATCAAGTATGATCCGTGAGGCAATACATGTCTAAAAGTTGATAAGAAGTTATTCATATTTCTTATCTCTCGGGATTGAGGACATACTTTCTGGCATTGTATTTGTGTTCTTTGAGTAATTCGCCGAAGTGGTCTATTTCTTCAGGTTTGATAGGCGGGGAAGTCCACCGTCGTTGCTGTTTCACGAATAACCCGAATGCGTTCCCTCTGCTGACAGTCAGTCATATCAAAATGCAACAAAGGTATATTATCGCACCCTATTCTATTACTGTTCGTAATGGAATTGTGAACCCCTATCATAACCCATTAGTTCTTAAAAACCCCTCGACTACACCGTTCGATCAGCCAACCTTTCGCGCTGCTAACGTGCGCACCGATAAACATCTTCAATCCCTCGACCCTGGAAAACATCTCCGCTTCAGCGCCCTTGCTCTTTTCTTGGTCTTCTTCTTCGTGCTCGTCCTCAGTCTTGACAGTTGATCCAGGTTGGTCGGCTTCTGGAGACACCGAAACAGTAGCAGTCTTCTTTGACACTTTACGACGTGGTCTCATTTCGTAATATCAAATAATACTCGTTTGTGCTGAAGATAATGTACGCGGCGTTTGTGCAAAGGACCATGTTTTAATGCACGTTTGATGGTAACGCGTTGGATGCAGTGAATAAAGTTTTCATTTCGAGGCAACGCGTCTATGCTGCAAGAACAATATGACCACCTAGATATACCTACTATTTTCAAAATCTACGGCCATTGCATATATCGTTATTGTATAATAAACATTTATTGTAGTTTCTGATTTTGAAAATGACGGACGCAAGGGACCTAGAAATCGACGACCTCATCAACAATCTCGACAAAGAATATTACTCCGCCCATCCCATAGCCAACTCTGCTTACCTCACGACCCAAAAATCTCGAGATCTCAAAAGCCTCGTACGACTATGGATCTCAGAGCGCACATGTCCGGACATATTACCCTACGCGCATGAACTCCTCGACACGATGCTCGACCGTGTGCGCGAACAGGTTGAAGTTATTGAGATGAACACCACCTCTGGGGACGCGTCCGGAAGCGCGAAGTTGAAGTTATTGTTTGTTGAGACAGAAATTGAGCGCGTCAAATTTCTAGTACGAGGATATTTACGGGCGCGAATACTTAAGGTTGGTCTTTTTTGTCCTTTGGGTTGGTGGCCAGGAGTTATTGATCGTTGTGAGTAGATTGACAAGTATTATATGCACATATTGAATAACCCCGACACGCAAACCAGATTGTCACAGTCGGAGCTACGCTACACGAAGCGGTATGACCGTCCCTTGTTCTTTCCTCGCAATTGACACACGAATCACTGACAAAAAAAACCCACAGCCGCGGGAATCATCTAAAAAGATATTACGACCTTCGTTTCCTCTCATCACTCCCACCGTCGCTTCAACGGCTGGACGACACGACTGGCGGATTACAAATGGTCGATGCGCCGGATTTGGACGAAGTAGTCTTCATTCGAGTCTTACACGATGTACCGAGCGAAGTAGACCTCGGAAATGAAGATAAGATCGAGCTGAGAAAAGGGAATATATATGTATTGCCGTATAAAGTTATACGGCGGTATGTAGATAATGGAGATGTGCAGTTAGTATAGATCACAGTAAATGCACAATCTGTAAAATGATTGTAAAATACTGAAATTATATTATCTCACTGCTCACCAGCACACAAACCAGGAAAATGACAAACAAGGCATTAAATAACTGAACGTACGCATACAAACACTAAATCCACAAAAAGAACCGCACAAAATATGACAAAATTCATTTTTCATGTTACTATCACTGTCTCTCGGCAACAAAATCATCAGAACATAAATCACCAATTTATCTGATCAAACCTGTCATCTTCCTCTTTCTGTGCATTGATATACTGCAACGTACGCTCGAAATGTTTCCGTGGCGAATCATTGGTCGACTGATCAATCGTATTCGATAAATTCGACATAATAAGCGATATTAACCCGTTCACGTACTTCACCGTGACGACCTCGCATCCCCGGTCAAAGTAGTACACATACCGGTTCAATATCTCCACAAATAACTCAATTGAAACAGCAGAATCCATGCATGCATCCGCAACGCGTAACGCGCGCTGCAAGCATTCCAGTACGCGCTTGCCGTCTCTGTACAACGGCGTTTTGCCCTCTTCCTCACCACGAACAGCGATTTCAACAGCCCACCATAAATGACTCGCAAAGTACACGGCCCGACACTGGTCTGGCTTCTTGAGCAGTTTCGATCCAAACAGCGCGTTCTTGGTGATCAAAGTCTCATAGTTTTCCTTTGTAAAATTTCGAGTACCGTGAAGTGCCCCCGCAATAACGCACAAGGCTTGGAATTGAGCCCGCGAGTCCGTGAGAGCTTCCTCGAAGACAAGATATGCCTGCGCAAAGAACTCATACGCGACCTCCTCCGACTCGACCTGGTCCGCAATCTGTCCGCAGAAAATGTACAGACGTAAGCACGTATCCGGCGAAGCGCCTGACGAGTACATGTCTGTAATCAACTGATGCGCGAACTTGAACACCGCGACGATCTTCTGCGCGTACGCGTTGTCGACAAATCGCTTGCCCCAGAAAGTCTGCACGAGCTTGACGGACGATGTTACCAACGCCGGGAACGTGAATTTTATGCGATCGCCGCCTTCACCAAGGGCTTTCTTGGCAAGCTGCAGCATGCGGAACTGAACATCGGGAACATCTGACTGAATGAGATGGACAATCCGGGCGAGCCAACCCTGTTCCTCGACTGTCTCGTCGGTTTCCGTGTCCTTCCGCTTAGCGGCACCAGCGGCGCCGTTTGCGGCCTGTGAAGCAACGGAAGCCACGGCAGTATTGCTGAACGGAACGGCCGGCTGCTGGCCCTCCTTAATAATAACGCGTAGAAGCTCAGCCACGCCTTCGACGTCTTCGGGAGTCTCAATCTTTGTGTAGTTCTTGAGAATCGAATGCGCAACAGCGGCAGCGATCGATCGGCGCGTCGCATACGACTGTGCATGCAAAAGGCGGAGATAGTTTGGAATGGCGAGGACGTTGAGGAGGGATTTATACGATGAAATTGGCGCGAGTAGAAGAGCAAGAATGTTGTTCTTGGCGGGCGGTGAGTGTAGATCCGCATTATCTTTGAATTCTTCCACTTTCTCGAGAGTGAAACCCATGATCTGGTCAATATAGTCGAGATCGGCTGGATAGCAGTTGAGGCACAGATTCGTGAGAGAAACGAGAAGTGCAGTGACGTCACCAATTGGGAGGTCCGGACGAGCTTTGATTAATAGCTGAATCTGCTCAAAGAAGACTTCGAATAATCTAATCTCTTCCAACAAGTTAGGCTCTTCAACTACCGGCGCTGGGGCCGTCGCCGTCTCCTCCTCTTCAGTGTGCCCGTTCGTTGGGGCGTCACCGTTTGTTTCATTTGACTCGTCGTGGACACCATTCTCCTGGTCCTCGGCAACAGCAGCGCTGGCATCTTCCCAGTCACCATTAAGGGCAGGTGGAGGTGGTGCGACTGGCTCTGTTTCTTCGATAGTATGGTCCTTAAACAACCCATATTCTTCGGCGACACCATCTCTGAATCTGATACGTTTCACCGCGGCAGCAAGCTTCTTCATGGCAGCTTCTTCTCGTGCCTTCCGAACCTCAGGTTCCTGTCCTTCGGCTTCTCGGTTGGCAAAGGCAGCTAGACGATCGATCATTGAGATAACGATATTCTTAACGTTCACACCGGGATTCAGCTTGCCGGTAACAGACAGGAAAAGATCAAGGGTCTGTAAATGGAAGTCGTCGGGAAAAACTTGGGTTATAACTTCCAGCAGGTATTCCTGGGCCAGGATATCGCGGCACTGCACGACCTGCTCCAAAATTGCGGGCAAAATTGTCTATGGTTTATTAGCATAAGTGTGCCATAGATATATTGTCGACTTACTGTCTTGTATATTTCGGCATCAACACCATCAAGTTGACTAACACGAACAAGGTTGCTGCCTATGAGAATCTGTAGCTCCTGACGTTCTTTCATACGCTTCTCGCGCTCACGACTATGACCCTGGTGCTGAAGGCGAACCCATAGTTTATTCATCTCGATAAAATTGGTGATGACAAAGTGGATGGAATCGGTCACGTTTCCTTCTGGGCCGTCGCTGTCGCCAACAGGCAGACAATCTCTTGACTGGCCGGAGAGGTAATAGCGGAGGAAGAGGCCGCGGATGGGATGCTGGACGCCACGACACATTTCCATCATATCTTTCAAGATTTCCTTGACGGGTGCATCGGGTACTGACATGTACACTGTTCCCACAGTGACCATGAGATAGAGCCGAGGAAGAATGTTACCTGGCGAAGGTTAGTGTGCCAAAAAAACATAATGCAATCCAATACTCTATCATTGTCAGTGCGCTCAACAATAGGTACGCACTACGACGAGTAATCGTCTGATAGGAGACGGATAAACAGTAGATAGCTAACGTACCGGCATACTGGACCAGTTCGTAGAGGTCAGCAAGATGATTATTTGGATGGTTCTCCTTGAGGTAGACAGACAGGTTGCGCATGGAGTCGAAGACCGCCATATAAAGCTCGTAGTACTGCTTCGGGCCGAGGGAGCTCGTTCTGAGTTCGGATAGCATGGAAGAGGCATGCTTGAGGGCGTCCATGAGCTTGCCCTTGGACTCGAGGTTCTTGAGCATGAGGTGGGACTGCTGGCGAACGACGCTGAGAGCGTCCTCGAGCAGACGAGCCTGCTCCTCCTTCGAGGGAGAAGGGATGGGCGTGGACATGGCGAATTGGAGGCGGTGAATAGTTCACAGGCGTAGAGCAAATGAATTCCGCTTGTCTAGGGAATAATACATAGGTACAGCACGAGATGAATCTGCCCGGCTAGCGGTCTGTCAGTAGAGTTGTCAGATATGTAAATATCTGTAGACACGAACAAAATATCAAGCCTAGCCTGATAAAGAAATCTATTCAGCCTCAGCTGAAACAACTTCCTATTCTAAAGAATTTAGTCAAAGACGCTAACTCTATTTAGACTCGCGTAAGATGTCTTGTTATTTCATTATTGGGCGAGTTAACAACGCCACTGTGGCCGCGTAACCACGTCGATTGATAACAGGTCACGTGCCAAAACCTGAGATACCTGCTTTATCTGGAAGCCGCCTCAGTACTCGTGTATACGAAAGAGGCAAGATTCCAAGACGCGATGAGCCTAAATTGCCACGCACTTAGCCCTAATCCCCTCTCGGGGCCCCGGGGAGGGGAAGTTTGTATGACTCTGACTTTTGAAGGCGAGGCAAAAGTTCTTCGCCATCGATTAGTTTTTCTTTCTCCACTTACCGTTAGCTGGAACAACCATCCATCTTACCACTATATCGCGCACCATGCTCCGCACATTCGCTCCCTCGGCACGTACAGCTGCCGCCAGGGCAACCCGAAATATAAGGCCAAATGCCTCTCGTGCAAAATCAACTACAAGCGCCGCCTTCAGTCGACAGACTCGGAGGACTCAGCATTCCGCTGCTGCGTATGTTGACTTTTTCTTGTCGATCTTCACTTGCCACACACAAACGGAATTATTGTACTAATTCAGGAAAACAGCACAAAGATAAGTCCAGCAACTTACACTGACTCGAATATCCAACCAAAATTGGAGCAATTGTCGCCGCTAAAGGCCACTCCGTCCCATCTGGATGATTCGTGAGTTATCCGTTCGTCCCTACGTGCTCTAGTAGCAAACTAACAAGCACTTATGTAACAGCTTCGTCGGCTTGTCTGGAGGTGACATCTTCCGCGAGATGATGTTGAGACATGGTGTTGAGCACATTTGTGAGTAATTTGCAACATTTCTAAATTGAACTGAAATTAATAACTATCCTAGTCGGGTACCCGGGTGGTGCTATCTTGCCTGTTTTCGATGCCATTTACAACTCGCCTCACTTCACTTTTATTCTGCCCCGCCATGAGCAGGGTGCCGGTCATATGGCTGAAGGGTACGCTCGGGCATCCGGAAAGCCTGGCGTTGTCCTCGTTACCTCTGGTCCTGGTGCAACCAACGTCATCACTCCTCTCCAAGATGCGCTGTCAGATGGCACTCCTTTGGTTGTGTTTACTGGCCAAGTCGCGACGTCTTCCATCGGCACCGACTCTTTCCAGGAGGCTGATGTCATTGGTATTTCTCGATCCTGCACCAAGTGGAACGTCATGGTTAAGAACGTCGCTGAGCTTCCCCGAAGAATTAACGAGGCGTTTGAGATTGCGACCTCAGGGAGACCCGGCCCCGTCCTAGTCGATCTGCCCAAGGATGTTACTGCTGGCATTCTCCGTACCCCTATCCCGACCATGAACTCTCTACCAGCTCAGGGTCTGTCCATCTCCAGCCTCGCATCGTCCATCGAGATCACTGACAAATCTCTTCGACATGCCGCGAAGCTTATTAATATGGCTAAGAATCCCGTGATCTATGCCGGTCAAGGTGTACTTGGCTCCGAGGATGGTCCCTATCGACTTCGTGAACTGGCTGAGAAAGCGTGCATTCCCGTCACCACCACGCTCCAGGCCCTTGGTGCGTTCGATGAGCTAAACGAGAAATCCCTTCACATGCTCGGTATGCATGGCAGCGCCTATGCCAATCTCGCAATGCAGGAGGCTGACCTCATCATTGCTCTTGGAGCGCGATTTGATGACCGTGTCACTGGCTCTTTGGCTAAATTCGCTCCTGAAGCGCGACGTGCTGAGAGAGAAGGTCGCGGTGGTATTATCCACTTTGATATATCTCCGAAGAATATCAACAAGGTTGTCAACGTCACCGAGGCCGTCGAGGGCGACGTCACGGAGATGTTGGCCAGTTTGATGCCCATGGTCAATCAAGTCGATGCCCGCCCGGAATGGTTCTCCAAAATCAAGGATTGGAAAGCGCGATTCCCATTCGACTTCGAGCGTGAGACACCCGGTGGTCTCATCAAGCCTCAGACAGTCATTGCCGAGATCTCGCGATTGACCGAGCAGTATAAGGACAAGACCATCATCACCACTGGTGTCGGCCAGCACCAGATGTGGGCGGCCCAGCACTTCCGATGGAGATTCCCGCGCACGATGGTCACTTCGGGCGGTCTCGGCACTATGGGCTTCGGTTTACCAGCCGCCATTGGCGCGAAGGTCGCAAAGCCTGATCATGTCGTGATCGACATTGACGGCGATGCCTCTTTTAACATGACTCTGACCGAAATGTCCACCGCCGCGCAGTTCAACATTGGAGTTAAGGCTGTTGTTTTAAATAACGAGGAGCAGGGTATGGTCACTCAATGGCAATCTTTATTCTACGAAGATCGATACGCGCACACGCATCAGAAGAACCCCGACTTCGTCAAGGTCGCCGAGGCCATGGGTATCAAGGCTATCAGGGCAAGCAAGCCAGACGAGTTGGAGAGTAAGCTGCAGGAGATGTTGGACTACGACGGTCCTGTCCTCTTGGAAGTTATCGTCGACAAGAAGGTTCCCGTGTTGCCTATGGTACCTGCCGGAAAGGGATTACATGAGTTTTTGGTGTACGACGCCGAAAAAGAGCAGGAGCGCAAAGCGCTACGGAAACAGCGAACCGGACTGTAAGGCCGCGGAAATTTGGTTTGCATTCCTTTAGTTGCGGAACCGCCTAGATATTTACAGAGCTTAGAGTGATGAAGCGCACTAAATTCAAGTAAAAGTCTTATTTGTTTGATTTCGATTTGGTTTTCCATGTGTTTTTGAAAAGCTCTTACTACGTGTCATGATTCTTCCTTGGGAGCCTATGGTCCTTGTATTGTGAATTGTGCCCAGAAATGCGAGTGCTCAAAAAGCGGATTGGTAAGGGTACATCAGGTCAATGGAGTTACGAAAAGTGTGTTTGATTAATTACGTTGGTTTGTTTTATGTACGCATTGTCAAGGAAATGTATAGGGACGTAGACATCGTTATAGTTCTCTCGTAAGGTTCATATCCGTCTAACTTGTATTAAACGGCCATCAAACTCCGGATTTTGAACATTGCGAACATAAATGCCGAGATCTGGTGGGTTCGATCCTGCATGCCACCTGGCAAGACCAGATGGCAAGGAGACAAGTCTCAAGCGCACAGCTACCCGCCCCGAAAAGCGAATAGCTGTGCTCGCATGTGTATAGATCTCCTTACGAGAATCTATACGAAAATCTACCTAAAGGAACATCCATTTGGACAAGGGCGTAGGGAAATCCTCCGGGAACAAACAAAAACCAGGGTTTTAGTTATTGGTCTCAATGTGAGCAATCAACGTTATTTTACAAAGCCAGGATCTCAACCGTGACAACCACGTGATTTCGCGTTTGGGTATATGTGAAGAAATGGTGCATTTAGTGCGGAAATATGAACGCGTGTGCTTCGGTTATGGGTATTTTAAGTGTCTCGTACCACCCTCGGAAGCCGTCATTCAGTTTGTTTACTTTCACTACGCGACATGTCCACCACTGCCGGCAGCTAGCAATATCTTCCGACCTCTACCGCTCCCTCCAATCTACTCAAGATGCAAATTCCAGATGTGCAATCCCCTCGTACTGCGTCGTGTCGGCCTGTGACAATAGCAGGCGTTACCGCGCCAGCTAGTAAGAGCGAGCTTCTCCGCCGACGCTCAGCATCCATCGACTCACTCTCGACGCTGACAAAACCATTCAAATCACCGGGTGGGGTTGCACAAAGTGTCCGCGAACTACCACTTCGTAAACGAAGAAAAGTGAATTACAGGGAAGATAGCGTCGTTGATAAAACGGAAGATTCAGCATACATCGATGACCCCAGTCGTACGCCACTAGGTCCGAAATGCATAAATAAGTTCCCAGTGTTTAAACCGAACAATCCCCAAGAGGTTTTCAGACAGAAATTCGTGGTGCCAAAGAAAGATAAGCGTGATATTATCGATCGGCCGCCTCCGGCTCTTGGAATGCTGCGGCGGGCAAACTTTGTTGCGAGACCGTTACATGATCCCTCTGGGGAATTTGCCATTGTGCTGTATGATCCAACGGTCGATGATCCCGATATGCCTCCAGTGATTGAACCTGCGGAGTTGGAGCTCCCCAAAACGGTTTCGCGGACGCACAAGAGTCTAGCGGAAATGCTAGGAATAACCAAGAAAGATCAAGAACGACCTAAGGTTCCTGTTGTCATCGACCCAAGACTTGCTAAAGTGCTTCGACCACATCAGGTAGAGGGCGTCAAGTTTTTGTATAGGTGCACTACTGGGTTGGTTAACCCCCAAGCCAATGGTTGTATCATGGCGGACGAGATGGGTTTAGGCAAGACTGTAAGCATATATTTTGACGACGTACATGAAGTCTACTAATGGGCTTAGTTACAATGTATCACTCTTATGTGGACCTTGCTTCGACAATCTCGTGAAGCTGGAAAGCCGACAATTGAAAAATGCATTATTGCGTGCCCATCCAGTTTAGTCAAGAACTGGGCCAATGAGCTGGTAAAATGGCTCGGTAAAGACGCTCTCAATCCGTTTGCGGTTGACGGCAAGGCATCAAAATCAGAACTTACCCGCCAGCTCCGTCAGTGGGCAATCGCAGAAGGACGACAGGCTGCAGTCCGTCCAGTTTTGATTGTTTCATACGAGACACTCCGCATGAACGTCTCGGAGCTCAAAAACACTAAAATTGGACTGATGCTATGCGACGAGGGACACCGCTTGAAAAATAACGAATCACTCACTTTCACTGCGCTTGACTCTCTGAATGTGCAGCGACGTGTCATACTGTCGGGTACTCCAATCCAAAACGATCTATCGGAGTACTTTGCGCTGCTCAATTTCGCGAACCCTGGCCTTCTCGGTACTCGTGCGGAATTCCGAAAGAATTATGAAATATCAATTCTTCGAGGAAGAGATGCAGACGCTACAGACAAAGATCGTGAGCAAGGTGACCAAAAACTCGGTGAATTAGCTGGTCTCGTGAACTGCTTCATTATCCGTCGAACGAACGATATCTTGTCAAAATATCTTCCCGTGAAATATGAGCACGTTGTATTCTGCAAATTATCGCCGTTCCAAGAGGCATTGTACAACCATTTCATTACGTCTCCTGATATCAAGAAACTACTTCGAGGTGCTGATTCGCAGCCTTTGAAAGCGATTGGACTATTGAAGAAGTTGTGCAATCATCCGGATCTACTAAATCTGCCGGAAGATATTGAGGGAAGCGAGAAGTATTTTCCGGCAGATTATGTGCCGAAGGAATCTCGTGCTAGTCGGGATCGAGAAATTAATACTCTGCTGTCGGGAAAGATGCAAATTTTGGAAAGGTACGTCAGGGAATGTGGTAGGGATATTGAGGAGATTGCTGACAGAATTAGAATGCTGGCACGGATTCGAAGAGATACGAATGACAAAATTGTGCTGATCAGCAATTATACGCAGACTTTAGACATCATCGAAAAATTCTGTCGCAGTCAGAGATATGGAACCCTCAGACTCGATGGTACAATGAACGTGAACAAGCGGCAGAAACTTGTAGACAGGTTTAACGATCCTGAAGGAGACGAATTTGTATTCCTGTTGAGTAGCAAAGCTGGTGGTTGCGGTATCAATCTCATCGGTGCAAATCGCTTGGTATTGTTTGATCCTGATTGGAATCCAGCTGCAGATCAACAGGCTTTAGCCCGTGTATGGCGGGACGGACAGAAGAAAGATTGCTTTGTGTATCGGTTTATTGCATCAGGCACGATTGAGGAGAAGATTTTCCAGCGACAATCTCACAAACAGTCTCTTTCATCTTGCGTCGTCGACGAAGCTCAGGACGTCGTGCGTCACTTCTCGCGTGACAATTTGAGACAACTGTTTTCGTTCGCGCCAGATGCGTTGTCGGACACACATAACACGTTTAAATGCAAGCGATGCAAACCTGATGGTAGACAGTTTGTTAAAGCTCCGGCGATGTTGTACGGTGACACTAGTACGTGGAACCATTTTACGGCCGACTCTATGAAGGATATTCAGGATCTATTATTGCGTCAGGAAGTGGGGAAAGGAAATGTTTCGTACACTTTTCAGTACATATCGCATTAGCGATTACGAATTTGCAAATGAGAGATTGCAAATGATACACATTCCCTCGACGCATTATTGCTATAGCATATTTGCCGGATCAAAGATAGAACACTAGAAATGGATACAATATTTTAAGATCGAAACGAAGTCATTTATTCATTACAAATTGAAGCCAAACCAGGCCGTATCATCATCCAGTCTTTATAAGCCGACGAAGTCTTTCATCCCTTTTTCGTACACGCAAAAATCATAACCAACCAGCTATTTATCCATCTAGATTACAAGTCGGCATCGTCCTCGTCTGGAAGTGGCATGGCCGCGGCTTGCTCCATTTCGGCCTGGTACTTATTCATCAACGCGTCGTCAACTTCGACCTCAGGAGGAGCAAGGGCGGGCGAGGCGACGAACTCCAGGGCGGGATTACCGACCAATTTTCTAGCCAGCCACAAGAACGGCTTTTCAAAGTTGTAGTTAGACTTGGCGGAAATATCATAGTACTGGAGATTTTTCTTTCTGTGGAAGGTGATTGTCTTGGCCTTGACCTTGCGCTCCTTGACATCGACCTTGTTGCCGCAAAGAACAATGGGGATGTTCTCGCAGACACGGACGAGATCACCTAGAATCGCATTAGTCACGAAACACTTCGCTAAAGTTATGATCAATCCACAATTGCTTACGATGCCAGTTAGGAACATTCTTGTAAGTGATACGGGAAGTGACATCAAACATAATGATACCGCACTGTCCGTTAATGTAGTAGCCGTCACGGAGACCGCCAAACTTCTCCTGGCCAGCAGTATCCCAGACTACATACGGTTATTAGAAATGAGAATTAAAATGCCATGTATAATAATCAGTAATCATACCATCAAACTTAATTTCGCCGTAGTTTGTGTAGAAAGAAAGTGGATGAACCTCAACACCAAGAGTGGCATTGTACTTCTTCTCGAATTCACCTATAAACAATAGGTTTAGCATGACAATGCGCCACCACAATTCGGCAACAAAGTGTAACAAAAGGTCGCATACCAGTCAAGTGACGCTTAACGAAGGTGGTCTAGAAATTTGGTTAGCTAATTCTTCCACTCGCCACATTAGCAGTCGCCCTCGACACGGATCTGCATTGCGGTAAAGAAATAAAAAAATAAACAAACCTTGCCAGTACCACCATCACCAACAAGAACGAGCTTGAAAGTAGGAATCTGCTGTTCAGCCATTTTATATCTGTAATTTCAATAACAGTGTTAGCTCACGGTAATATTCCTGCGAAAGGTGGAAGATCAATTGCAGTGCCTGCAGAGGCCTCCTTGCGTGGACCTTGCCAAACTCTCAAAAATCGCAGAGCTGCAATCATTTCGCCATTTTTGTCTTAAATCCAAATAATGCTCCCAACCACAAATAATTTCAATAAATCCTCCAAGGAACTAAAATTACTCACATTGCGTACCAATATAGATCTGTAGGCGCTAAGATCAACTGTAGATAAGAGAGGCTTTGATGCAAAAAGATTGCAACAGACAAGAAAAAACATCAAGAGCTCAACATGAGCTTGTGCTTATGGCATACTCAGCTTATTGTTCGCACATTTGTGGCATCAAAGTTTTCTCTTGGAGCATTTACGTCACGTTAAAAGAGAAGGAATTAGGGCTTCGCAACTGGTGCAAACGAGAACTACGTCATAAGCAGGGGCTCGTGAAGAATAACTAACGAAACTTTTATCCTTCGCGGCTGCCATGCGATCCTGTACGAAATAATTTTAAATCTGTAATTTTCCTGCTTGTAAATTATATAATATAAAAATTTGTTCGAAACATTTATGTAGAGTAAAGCTAAGGACGCGACTGTTCCTTCAATCTGTAGCGTACCATTCGCATGCGTAAACCGTCGCGAGACTCTTATTACAGATATTTAGAGGCTAGCTGGCATTCCCGCCCTTACAAGCTATTCTCAACCAACTCGTACTTATTTGATCCACCACACTCCGCTTGTTGGGTAATTTTAGGGAGTACCACGCGAGATACAAATATGTTTTCAACGTTCCAGCGGATACAACAATATTGTGGCTTCGTGACAACAGTGACCGTGTTTCTAGCTGCGGCTATCAGTATATCATCATTGATCCAGGAGCATTATTTCATTAGTATACCACGCGCATCAATAAATCTACAAAGTATTGATGTGTAAGCTACTGATATCAGCGTGAATTGGTATAATATATATTGCAGAATGGCTAATTACGAGCATGAAAAATAGTCGATTTGGCAAGCCGCACCTTGGATTCAATTATAAACGACAAGAATATGCTTTGATGAGGTTCGATCTAGAAGCAGGTTTGAATATCTTGTCGAGTAATTTAGTGAACAAATATGTTAACAGGCGTTGCTAGACCTAACGCCGCTGTTCACATGGAACACGAAACAAATCTTTGTCTACTTGGCGGCGACTTATCCTGGCAAACCATACGTGAGTGATATAAAAAGTTATCTGTGGATGTGAGTAACTAAACAATTTCAATTTTCCAGGCCAATAAAGTTGTCGTTTGGGATACTATCATCCAGGATAAAGAAGACGCGGTAATATCATTGCGGGACGCGACAGCCGATTACTCCATTTACGACGTTACCGGCAAATTCAAGTATGAGCTTGTTACATTGTATATTATTCAACGCTAACGATTCACAGCGGTCGCAATGCAACATTGTCATTAGAATGGAATGTACAGCCATATGTTGGCCTGCTCACTTGGAATAAAGGCATCGAGCGCGAAAGATTCGAATTCCCTCAGCTAAAACAAGCACGATAGAGGATTCGAATTATGGATTTAAATGGCTATAAAAGAAGCATGATGTTCAACAACATTAATGAAAAAATTGAGGCAGCATATATACAGTATAAATGTAGCATAAGGTGCAACAACCACGACCCAATTATCAATCGGTCTAACGATACACCTAGCCATATATACACAATAAATACGCATATCATACATCCATTATGCCAAAATAAATGTTAGGCGTGACCTCGCCGACCACCACGTCCACGTCCACGTCCACTGTCGCGTCCTCTTCCGCGTCCATTGCTCTGCTTGTAAGGAGGGTGATAGAGCAGCTGCTTGGTCGTCAAGTTAACAACCGAAGAACACTCCACGGTCATACCGCGGTCAGACGAGCACCGACCACCCAAGTCTGTCCCACCCAAAAATGTTACATCGAAAACAACATCCAATGCACGTCTTCCATCTGCCGTCGTGATTCCTATGACCGTGCCTTTCGACGCGATTGGAACATTGCCCGAATCTTTGACATACACTATCCTGTCACCTAAGGAAAAGCGCTGATGTCCAAGCTTATGAGTCGCGTCAGATGGCTTCAAAAGGGCTGCTTGAGGAACTTGAGCAATCGTAACAGGTTCTGCTGGCTCAATGTTCTCACGGCGCTCATTTAAAATTTTCTCGATCTCCTCAACAGATTCAGGTAGTAGCTGTTCGGAATCCAGTGGGACCCGGTCCATTCGGACAGACTCAGCTGACATAAGCCAAGCCTTTATCTCATCCAGTCTTTTCTGTGCAGCCTTGTCTGGTACACCGAGAAGCGCAGAGATGCTAGGACGATCTGTTCCCGTGTTAGCATCGACGCTCCGCTCCGCAATATATAAGCGTACGCATACCCGTATGAATCTCTCTTTTGAGCCCCTCGAACAGATCGGGGAACTTGGTCTGATACTCCTTGACCAAATTTTTAGCTTTGTCCGTGTATTCCCAACCTGTCGCAGTTCTTCTCGTGTAACCAAGAACCTTCTGTTTCTTTCCCTCGAACTTGAGGTTTAAGCCAATATTGGCCAACGAGTCTTGTTCACCCTTCGTAATTGAATAACTAGCCGTGATCTTACTGAGTAATAAGGAAGGAATACGCAACTCTCGGCACAACTCGATCGATGCGTGATAAACCACTTTCCTCTGCTCTGCGTTCGCAATAACGGTACCTAGAGTCATGTCCTCCGGCTTCGCAGCGGCAACAAAAACGTCGGCATGATGTGCGCCATGAATTGCAAGAACTTGCAGCGGCTGTGCATATGCCTCCTCGCCTAGATAAAAACCACGAGTGCCAGGTGGAAACTGGTCAGCGATCAAAGGTGCCGGCTTCTCCTTATATCGCTCATCTTCATTGATTACTGATGTTAAAATGGTCTGCATAGCATAATCCGCCCTAAGCGATGGCGTCCAATCGTACTCTTTAACAAGAGCACCATTTGGCAGTTGCTTCAAACCTTTCAGCAGAATAACCTTAGCAAGAACGTCGACAGTGCCGATATCCACACCCAGCTTAGCGTATTGTGTGTAGATAGCTGCGCGCTTGATATCAAATGCCTGCAGGTCTGCCGGAGTCATTGGAGACCGGATTACCTGGGACGTTTCAGCGTCACCGGTAGACGTATGCATCATTCCGTAGCTAAACAACTCATCGGAAATCCCAATAATCATCGCTTCCTGAATATATGGCCAACCGACGTACACCTTCGTCTCGAGCCTCTTCGCCGCAATCTGTTCAGTAGTGAGTTCCTCAAAAACGTCATCAAGAGTGACAATCATAGCTTCGCGTCTACAATCCTGTTGGAATACATTAACTGAATGTCTCGTTGTCAACCCAGCCGTATGAGGAATCGTATGAAGTGTCGGGAAGCCAGCTAGCGCGTGCGCCCCAAGCTGTACACCCTTGCAAAGACTGCTCTTATACTGACGATGTCCCATTGGAGGAAACTGGTACTCCGAAATCTGGCAATGATTTTGGGGTATATCAGGGAACACGTCCTCCAGAGATGATGCATAAACTTCGTTCATGTTCGGATCATAGCTAAACTTAATCATCTTGCCGAAAGTATTACGCTTCCTTTCAAAGGGAGTGAGTTGCTTCTCAAAAGCTACAACCTTGCGTCAATTTGCGTCATAAACAACGAGGCACATAAAGGTACATACGTTGCATAGCTTTCAGTAGTCGCTCTTCATCCACGAACGGAATCTTGACAACAGCTTCCCAATCTTGCTTTTTTCCATTAAGGTCGAGGTCGAACTCTTTAGGATAAAAGTCCAAAATAGGTGATGATAGGTCATGCATTAAGGTTCTGTACGAAATTGGGATAAGCTGGCTACTGCGGTCAGGCAGGACACCCATCAACTGTTCAAATGGCTTAAACGGAGTGCCAAGCTTAAAGGTCATGTCAGCTGAGAGACCCTTTGAAATATCTATAATTCATTAGTATAGATTTATAACGTACTCGCATATGGCATACCTGAGAGCCTTGGAGCGTAATGATATTTGAAGAACCAAGACCAGGATGACACGCCCTTATAGTAGTAATTCAAGACCCATTGAAGTCCTTGAACGTAGTTCTGACAAAGTTCGGTAAGATTCACGTCATCGCCAAAGGAGAACTCGAGTTTGCTCTTGTAGTATTTGTCTTTCCACTCATTAAACTTCTTCAATACTCGTTCACTGGGCCCTTTATCTGTCACACTAGACATCTCCTCTTGAACAGGTGCTGAGCGATATTGCGACAGTACTCGCTGAAGAGCATACTCCGCTTCCTCGTCTGTCTCGTCCGAATCTATCGCATCATCCAATTTGAGTGAAACGATTTGGCCACTAGCCATGTCCAACACCGCACAATCAAGAGACAATTTGCCAGCCATGGTCTCAATGAACTGCAAGTCATCTTTCACTGCGAATAGCGGGAGTTCCCACTTCAAACTCCGCTGCGAGCTATCACTCCGAACTTTGAGCAAATAACTCTCAACGCTGTCAAAAATCATCCTTTGCCTAGGTGTCATTTCCAATGCACTACGCTTTTGCTTTCGCCCGTTCGGAGTGGCCTTGGAGTCCATATATAGCAGATCGTCATTCTCGGCTTCGAAAAGCTTGAACTCAAAGTCCACTAGTTCTTTTAGCAGAAACCGCAGATTCTCCAAATTGATCGTGCCTGAATCAGTAAGATACGTAGTGCTCTTTGGTAGTGCCCTTTTGTACGCATCGAACATGACTGTTAACGCGCCCTCATTGATATGAAGCTGAGGCAAATTAGGCAAGAAATCATTGCCCACGAAAATACAGAGTAAAATGAAATCGTCCAAAACTCGCTCAAAGTCGTAAGCGAATTTGAGCTCGTGCTTGATATCTTGAAACTCCAGTTCCAAGTATTCTCGCACCAGCGAATGGTGTAACAAGTAAAACTTTTGGTGGAAGAGCTCCTTAGGCTTTTTTCGTGCTGGGCCAAACAAAACTTCCTCTCTGAGGAGACAAAAATGGGGATCATGACTCAGCAGACCTAACATAATCAGATCGGCATCCAAACCGTACAGACAATGTCGCGTGTTGGGGTTATAATCCGGTTGAGTTTTCGCTGCTCGGATATATTCCATAATCTTGTGCTCTCCCTCGCCAGGAACCTCATGACCCGATAAGACAACTTCAACGTTCTGCCACCGTGAGTCCTCAGAAACCTTTTTTGAAATGAAATAGTGTAACTGTTTACTGAGTTTACTCATAAACTCCGTACCAGGCGTGATCGCATTTGTATCAAACGGTGGTTCTTTCGGCAGGGTCGTACCTTCTTTAATCGCCTTCTTCACTGCCACTTCAGCGTCGAGCGCAGTACGAAATCGACGGGATCGTTGCTGATTCATTTTCGCCCGTGGGGCGACTCCGTCCACAGCCATAAAGAACAATTGCTTCGGTTTGACTTTATCAAATAGCAGCTCAATATAGCTGAATATTGCTATAAACATCTGATCTTCCGACATTCGAAACGTCGCGTCGTCGGAGTCTTTGTGCGTGCAGTTGTGCAGGATACCATTCATGTCGAGGTATAAGTTGTCGAATCTAATAAACATTGGATCAGTCGGAACCATACCAGACATCGCCACATGGACAGACAAATATCGAACGTACTCAGGGATCTTATCGCCCTCGATAAGTTGAGAGATTAAAGGATATCTCTCTGAAATCCATCGGAAAAACTTAGGAATGCCTACATTGCCATCGCGTTAGACACACTCGCGCTCTTCTCGACTTGAGTATGTTGATTGCCGAAACATGAGCATACCCATATTTGATTACCAATATCTGATGCAAAGAAATAAAGCACAATATTATGGTAAATCCTGATGTAATTGTATGTGAATTTGACGAAATGTTTCGTAACTGCTAGAATCTCCCCATGTCCATCGGTGTATCGGTCTTCACTTTGATGCGGTGCTTTTGTCGTGTCACATCAACCGTACCCTACGCCACAACCCCAACCCACATCGTGATCCCCTGGTTTCTCACGATCGATTAATTAACTTTTATATTGATTGCCCCAGAGTTGAGCTATTGCTTCATTCTTAACGAGTTCGCTTGAATCGGAGGGTTTGCAGAATTGGAGTATAGAGCCGTCAATTAGACGCTCCAGAGCCCAGTCATCTGTGTTCTTGCTTTCATCACACCTGGTGCTCTCAATTGGTTTGCGCAATTCACCTCATAGACATCACAATGTCTTCGCCAATGAAATATTCCTACACTCTGTGGTCACCATCAGATACCGTGCGAGATGTGGCAGAGAGTCTGGGTATTGTTAACCTACCGGAAGACGTTGCTAAGGCTCTCGCTATGGATATCGAGTATCGAATCAATGAACTGTTGGAACAAGCTACGAAATTTATGAAGCATTCAAAGAGGACGAACTTGACGACTGCGGACATCAGTCATGCGCTTAGAGTACTCAATATCGAGGTGCGATAATCTTCTCCTCGCGGTTCAAATGTAATAGACTGACGAATATAGCCGCTCTACGGATACGATTCCACGCGAACACTCCGATTCCGGGAAGCAATCCTTGGACCAGGGCAGACGCTATATTATATTGACGACGATGAAGTTGACTTTGAAAAGATAATAAACATGCCGTTGCCAAAGGTTCCAAGGGAGGTCTCGCTCACAGGTATCCGGCGTGAGATTCTAATTGGGGAGTAGTGAACTGACTCGACTTTTTTAGCACATTGGCTGGCTATAGAAGGTGTTCAACCTGCTATACCGCAGAATCCTTTGCCAGCAGAGAGCCGGATATCAATGGCAACGGTGTCTGGCAGCACGTCCGCGGAAGTAGAGGTGAAACCTCTTGTGAAGCACGCGCTCTCGAAAGAATTGCAGTTATATTTTGAACGAGTAGTTGCCGTTCTGACAGAAGACTCCTCTAATGCAACAATGAAGCACGCGGTTCTTAATAGTTTGGGAAATGATCCCGGATTACACCAGTTGATTCCATACTTTATTCAGTTCGTCGCTGAGAAGATTCGTTTGAATTTGAAAGATGCGTCCATGCTCTATTTGATGCTTCAGGTATTGCATCGATTACTAACCAACCCTACCATCTTTATAGAACCTTATGTATGTCTTTGTCATGGAGTGCGGAGAATATATACTGATCGGGTTTAGATACATTCAGTAATGCCGCCAATTCTGACACTGCTAGTCGGCAAACGCCTCGGTTCATCACAGTCATCCAGTGAAGAGCACTACAAAGTCCGCGACTTCGCCGCATCTCTTCTTCAACAAGTGTGCGCGCAATATGGGGACACCTACCACACCTTAAAACCCCGTGTTACACGCACGTTACTTAAAGCATTTATGGACTCATCAAAGTCCGTTGGCACGCAATATGGCGCTCTCTCTGGCTTGCGCGCGATTGGGCCGGAAGTTATTCGCGTTCTAGTGTTAGGTAATCTTAAGGACTGGGCTGTCGTTATTAGTTCGGCGAGCTCGGTGACAGAAGAGGATAAGAGCCGGCTAGGACTTGCTGTCCTGGAAGCACTGCGATGCCTTATTGACCCAGAGTTTGCTACCATTGATGAAGTTAATGATACGGATAAGGAGAAGTTTAACGATTTCGTGGGACCGGAGGTAGCAAAATTGGTCCATGAGGTGGAAGATTCCGACGCGATTGTCAAGGCAGTGTTGGATAGTCAACAGTTTTCGTGATTTGAATTTGTACGATAATTTGTATGATAGCCGAATGACATGTCCTATAATTTTCACGATTCCGAGCCTCGCGTACCAAAAAACAGTTATCACCGCTAAAACTATGCCAATTCCGTACACATACTAACTTCAATGCCAAGAACTCCAGTATAATAACCCAAGGTTTCTGTAATATACAAATGCAAGACGCTATTTCAATTATCTCCTCCTATCCTCCTAATACTCATAACGCCAGCTCAAATGCGATGATGAGACTGACTAATACAGCCAAGCCAGTCAATCCCGCACACGGCGCTCGGAGGATCCTAGCACTGCTATAGAAACCATCATTTCCGCCGGACGCTGTGGTAGCACTCTCGAGAGTGCCGTTGATAAGAAGGTATTCAGTACCATTAACAGTAGTAGTCTTTGTGATATTAGATGGCAAATTGTCGATATAAACGCTATCAGTATTGTCATCGCATCCACACTCCTCGTACTCTGTGCAGAGACATGTAACGGTTCTTGTCGCGTTGTGGTAGACGATTGGATGTGGATAGTAGTAGCCATACGCACCCACGAGCCAGAGGCCGGGCCAAAGTGAGCCTAGAGCAAGCGGAGCGATGAACACTGGCGAGAGTCCGCTAGCGGTCCTTCCGCCTGCAGTATATGGCACAGTAGCACCGCCAGGGTAGTATTTTCCACCAACGTATGGATTGGATCCCGAGCCCGAGACTGTCCAGCCACCGTTGTTCGACGAGGGCGAGCTTTTGGGAGCTATACCGATATCAGTATACAGAAAACCTGTACATACTACTTCCAATCATACCATTACGTCCACCGCTACCGCTGCCGCTACCTCTATTACCTCCCTTTCCACCACTACTGCCGCCACTGCTACGGCCACCCATGCCTCCGAACGAGCCTCCTCGTCTTTTCCGGAACTGACTGGCAGTCTCGGCGTCGAGACCTGACCGCGCCACTACCAACTGAGCGGCAAAGGCTATCAGCAGAATAAACAGCAGAGTCTTCCTCGCAATCATGGCGTTGTCTGGTATGCAATATAAATGGTCTCTCGTGCAGCAAGCGAATAACTATTACAAAGATGGCCAACGGGTAGACTTGAACCTTTATATATCCCCTTCCTTCCTTTACAAAGGCGTATACTTGCTAATCCGAATCAGTTGTCAGTACCGAATTTCTGGGATCATATTCTCGGATTTAAGTACGTATAAAGCGAGAAAACACGCCTTCGCTGCTGCGCCTGGTGTCTGGCCCAGTGCCGTACAGGCGCAGCTAAACGGCTGTGCTTACTTAGACTCAAAGGCATCTAACGATTATTGTGAGAACTTTGACTTTTGGCGTTGTGGTGACCTTCTACTAGACTGCACTAATTCGTATTAAGGGGGCAGTGCGTTTAGTGCGGCGCACACTTAACAATGCCTCACACAGTCGTGTTTTTTAGCACATCATCCATTTATCGACCATTGCTAGTCAATCAGCGCAATACTGTTTTTTTTTACCAGTATGCCCATAATGTAAATTCCTATCTTCTGCTTGCTATTCGAGTGCTAACAGCACACAGCCGGCGGTATATCCGTCTTTCGCCGCGCGACACCATTCTCGCGAGGATCTTCTTTAACCATGACGACATCAGCTACTTTACAACATTGATCCGTCAATCCGAGGCAGACCACACAGATCTAGACAATGAACGAGAATCAATATTATCGGCGCCATCTCGACTACATTCAATATTCAGGGCCATTCAACCAATAGTCCATCGGCGCCTTAGAGAACAAAAACGCGAAAAAGGTGTCAGTGTATTCCGCGTCGTCGGCGACCGTGGCACCCGTGACAGACAAACTATACTCGAGAGCGATACCGAGGCGACTGCAGCCAGTAGTAACCTGCCCGGTGTCGTCATTCGAGAAGGCGCGGTCGGAAACGGCACCGGTGATGTCGTGATTAATCGCGGCGAGGGGTGGGAGTGTTCTTTGTTTTTAATCAAGGATCGCAGTAAACAGAGCACGGTTTTGATAAAAGACATGCAGTTGATCCCGTCGCGGTCGCGGAGCAGCAAGAAACGGAAGAGAGAGGTCATTGACGTTGACGCAGATGGCGCTCCTGCAACCACAATGGGCCTCCAAGACGAGCAATTTGAAGATGTTGTCGAAGAAGATGAAAAACCCGAAATGAGGACAAGCTACACAGGTTTTCAAATCTACGGCAAAACTCTTTACTTGGTTTTGCGTCGAGTCCGGCGCGTGATAAACGATAATGTGGTTAAGGACACGTCGTTGTGGGGAGATGTCACTGACAGCGAAGACGGGAATAATGTTCATGACTCCCATGAGGTCCACTCCGGAAGTGTGGGAAGCGTCAAGGATAGCGACGCCGGTGGAGTTGCGGACGGGGGTATAGTGAGCTGGATCAGCGCATCACAAAGTATTCAACCCAGTGAAGGTGCCGACTTTGAGGCCCGATAACATTCGGTTTGTATATAAGTGTATCACGTTTAAAGTAGACTCTTTTGCATCGCATTGTTTGCGTAGCTTAGACAAATTACCGTCTCAACAAAACAGCAAACTCCTCGTTAATCTTTTGTCCCAAAGATTGTCTAATGACCAAGTAAGCAATGTACTCGCAGAGCCATTCGATTGAAAATACCAAACACAGATGGGGAATTAACACTCGTTGAATATTATATTTACACATAAGAAACCACAAACGATGTAAGAAAAAAAAGGGCACCTAGATGCAACTAAGGATAGCAGTGGTGGCATGCAAAGCTAAAGGAGAGTCACGTTACATTACTATATAATACATATCTCACAAGCAACACACATCCCGTCACCCGCTTAAGGGCTGCTGGAAGTATTGTTGCTGTCAGAGCCACTGCCCTCAGACGAACTGCTGCCGGAGCTGTTCTCTTGCTCAGCCTTCTTCTTGTACACCAACTCGAACAGCTTCAATGACGCTTGCTGGACCTCGTCGGTCTTGGACTTCAAGCTCTCGGAAGAAACCTCCTCGCCAGCCTGAGCATTGGCAACCAGCTCACGGAGCTCAGTAATGAGACCCTTGATCTTCTCCGCCTCGTCCTTGTCGATCTGGGCCTCAAACTCCTTCATGGATGCCTCGGTGTCATTGCAGACAGAGTCGGCACGGTTGGCGGCCTCGATGGCAGCACGGCGCTCCTGATCCTGTTCTCTGAATTTCTCGGCGTCCTTAACCATATTCTCGATCTCAGCGTCAGAAAGACCAGACGAGCCGGCGACGGTGATGGAAGAGTCCTTGTTGGTAGCCTTGTCACGGGCGTGAACATTGATAATACCGTCCGCGTCAATATCGAATGCGACCTCAATCTGTGGGACACCCTTTGGCGCCGGGGGAATACCAGACAGCGTGAAATTGCCAATAAGCTTGTTGTCTCGGACAAGCTCACGCTCACCCTGGAAGACTCGGATCTCGACAGAGGTCTGACCAGAAGCAGCAGTTGAGAATACCTGCGACTTCTTGGTGGGTATAGTAGTGTTTCTGTTGATCAAACGAGTGAAGACACCACCGAGGGTCTCAATACCCAAACTGAGGGGAGTGACATCGAGAAGCAAGATGTCCATAACCTCACCAGACAAGACGCCACCCTGAATAGCAGCACCGATAGCAACAGCCTCGTCAGGGTTAACAGACTTGACAGGATCCTTGTTGAAGATCGACTTAACTGTCTCAGCGACCTTAGGCATACGCGTCATACCTCCAACAAGAATAACTTCATCGATTTGAGACGGCGCAAGGTTAGCGTCCTTGAGGGCCTTCTTAACGGGATCGACAGTTCTCTTGATCAAAGGCTCAACATAACTCTCGAACTGAGCACGGGTAAGCTTAGTGTTGATATGCTTGGGGCCGGTAGCATCGGCAGTGATGAAAGGCAGGTTGATTTCCGTGGAAACCGTGGACGAAAGCTCAATCTTAGCCTTTTCAGCAGCCTCACGAATACGCTGGATAGCCATTCTGTCGTCCTGGAGGTCAAGGCCGTTCTCCTTCTTGAACTGCTCTACAAGCTGTCGCACAATGATAATGTCGAAATCCTCACCACCAAGATGAGTATCACCGTTGGTAGACTTCACCTCGAAGACACCACCCTGAATCTCGAGAATAGAGATATCAAAGGTACCACCACCAAGATCGAAGACAGCAACAACTCGGTCGCTCTCCTTGTCAAGACCATAAGCCAACGCTGCAGCAGTAGGCTCGTTGACAACGCGCAAAACATTCAAACCACCGATCTGGCCAGCGTCCTGTATTCTCATTAGTGAAATGCAATTTATTTTGAAGTTTATGCAAAAAAATGACATACCTTAGTGGCTTGTCGCTGAGCGTCATTGAAGTAAGCGGGGACAGTAACGACAGCATTCTTGACTGGCTTGCCGAGGTACGACTCAGCCGTCTCCTTCATTTTGTTCAGGACGAAGCCACCCACTTGGGACGGTGAATATTTCTCACCACGAGCCTCAACCCAGGCGTCGCCATTTGTGTGCTTGATGATCTTGTATGGAACCTGCTTGATATCTTTCTGGACCTCGGGATCTTCGAATCGTCGACCGATGAGACGCTTTGTGGCGAACAGGGTGTTCTCGGGATTGACGACGGCTTGTCGCTTAGCAGGAACACCTACTAGCCGCTCGCCGTCCTTTGTGAAAGCAACAACTGATGGGGTCTAGGATAATGGCGTCAATGGAAAATCCGCTTGCACGTAGTAGTCATTGCACTTACCGTCCGAGCACCCTCGCTGTTTTCCAAAACCTTCGCGGTTTTTCCTTAAGATTAACATCAGTGGCAATTCCTATACCGGCAATTGTTGGAATATCGAAAACATACCCTCCATAAGGGCTACAGCTGAGTCTAGGGTAATATGTCAGCTCACACGCTCAATCAGTCATCCATCATCTTAACGTACTAGTCGTGCCCAAGTCGATACCAATAACGGTACCCTGAACTTTCCCGTTGGTTCCGTTCGAGTTAAAACGAGCTCCAAGAGTCGAGCTGATAGGGAATCGTCGAGCGCAGGTCTACAGAATCACAACATGTCAGTATGATGGCACACAGGATCTCACCCCGGAAGATCCGCGATCAATAATGGGAATATAAAAATATATACCGCGCGCGTCGCATTTCGTGCCAATCTAGAAGCCAACATCGTGTAACAATCTATTATACAAAAAATATGCCACGAGAAGAAGTTGAGGCAAGGAGATTATGTGGGATTATGTATGGGGATTGAGGACGTGAACAGAGAAGATTTGCGTAAAATAAAATTTTTAAACTGGGGGCGCAAACGTTCCCATCAACGGAAGCGGTTACCCGGTCGTGGAACGCAATGGAAGCGACGTCACAGTGCTTTTTGTGGTTTTCGTGTCCTTTAGAGTAGGAGTGCAAAACAATCTAGTGGCTTAAGGTGTTAAAGGTTGTAGTAAATGTGCCTATTGACTCAGGGGTGCGTGGCTGAAGATTCAGTTAGTAAGAATATCCGTCGGATAGTCGACTTCGTTTGCAATTGCTATATTTTCACGCAGTAATGCGACTGTAGCTCTAACGGCTATCTATAACAGAACTGGATAAGGATATAATGAATTCTAAATCCCGTATTACTGTAACTCAAAATCATATTCAGAAATGATTTAGCCCGGGATTCAGCTAATAATATTGATACCATCGTACTTAGGCAACATCAGCGAACGTGCAACGTACTTGAGAAAAGAACAGCCATTATATAGCCATAATGGCGAATTACTACAATTATTTGCTATCTTATTTGTATTAATTGGCTCTTACATGACCGGTTATTGTACCTGATATTTTCGTTAGAATATACTTGGCAAAGTTGTCTAGTTTGCTGCGGGTTTCGTACTGAGTTGGATTATATTTGTGAACCGAAAATGCATCAACAAAACTCCCTACGGCATAATTAATTTGTTGAAAGTCAGCTTACAAAATAGTCAGTGCTATAGGTCAAGCCTATCTAAGCCTTGCATGATTCTTACGACCCATCCAGATCCTCCATCAGACGCATCACCTCGTTTACACATGGTTACCCCAGATGTCAGTCAACGAGCCCCGGCTTTAGACCGCTCACGCGCACCGTCGCTCCCACGTACACTAGTTCCACCATGCTTCTTCACAGATCCGTCCGTCATACAAGAATGGCGTTATGAAAGCAGACGACTGGCCCAACAGATCTACTCGCACTTGTGGTTGGGCCCGAGGAATGTAGCCAAAGACGAAAAGTTCTTACAAGACAACAATGTCAAATTGGTGTTGGCAATCACAACGCCACAGGCATGGCAGATCATGAAGTCCCGGTATGCAGATAAGAATGAGTACCAGGGGCTGCCAGTGTCGAATTACATAGAGCTGGTGAAGAGTTTTCCACTTGCGAAGCAGTTGATCGACCAGACGAGAGACAACGGCGGATCAACTTTACTGTACTGTGAGACAGGAAACGAGAAAAGTGCGGCGGTTGCTGTCGCATATGTTATGGAGTCGAATGGGTATGTCTGGGATAACGAATATTGGAATGAAGGGAGTGGTACTGAAGCTATACAAGGTGGGATCTTATTCGATCGATTCAGTTCGTGCAAGCCCGACGGTTCTGTGTAGCTTTAGACGATAATATGAAGTTTCAAGTAAGAGAATGGAGAAATCAGACTGATGGAGAATGTAACACTAACTAGTAGTTTAGTTACGGGTATGGAACTGTGTGCCAGTGAAAATCTCCGCATTAACGACTTCGCTAGTCCTACGAGACATTGTGTCAGGCACATCGGGCAGTACTAACACCATCCAAACGGCCTGACTTGCGTCGTACCCTAGATGATCTATATGGAGATTCTGACGAATTGTATGTTCCCTGGTAATGTGCCCTTCGTCATTCCTACTGACTTATGTAGCGATGACGAAGTAGATCGAGAGGGCAAAGCACCATTCAACGACGTTGGTCCAAATAGCATAGAAGAAAAAGGTGATGTGATTATGGAATAACAATGATATGAAAATATATCATTGTTTGCGGCGTTTACTTCAGGATGAACAAGTTGGTTGTATTATTTGCGGAGTTTGTAAGGAATATTGGGTTTATAAACGCATTGTAATTAGTTTCATATGTCTTTGTATATTTTGTTTTCTTGGTGTTGGTTAATGTGCCTAGTGTGTAATAAAGTCAGCATTACGCCAAATTCATATAGCTTGATCAACGGATATATACCTTGGCTCCATTGCGATTGTGTACTGCGCTGCTACTGTTTTCAAAACACCACAGCTCGCAATCCGTCATCTAGCTAATAATAATGCTGCAATCTTAGTTGCCACGGTTCGACATAACGATCGTAGCATCCAGTCACTTTGTCCCAATTCATTGATTGTCATTGATTTCAGGGCAAGGGCTCATTAATCACTTGAGCGCGACCAAAAAGTTGTCAAATCTCAATTTGTTTTCACAACCTAGAAATTCGAGAGTTCCTTTTCGACTTTCCGTTTATTAATACGATACGCTGAATACTACCGATACAAAATGGGAAAAAAGTAAGTGCTCTACATATTTTTGATATGCCGACGTTGTGACGACTGCAACGATGCGTGAGCTCTGCAACTAGTGATGATTCTGGAATGGACGAGTGAGGTGCTGTTGTTCAGACAACTAACGATATTGCCATAGGGATAAGAAGTCGAGAAAGGATGATTACTGGGATGCAGCATTCGAGGAGGATCAGGAAGCTATTCAAGCTGAAGTTGTCGACGCTTCGTCTGCGGCTCCTCCGAAGGAAGAGGATGTAGAAGAGAAGAATGATGCCACTCGTGCTTCTAATAATGGTGCCGCTAACGCTGAAGTTGGCGATGACGATGACGAGGATGACGCGGGACCTGCTATTCAGTTGAAGGTATTATGATTCACAAATCTGCGTGTTCATCAGGATCGTGAGTCTAACTTGAAAAAACAGAGTAAGAAAGAGAAAGAACGTGAGAAGAAGGAGAAGGAGAAATTACGAAAGAAGCAACAGGTACGTGTTTACTTAGATTACGTCGGTCGGTGAACATGTCGTTAATAGGATCTCTAGATGGAGCGAAAAAAGGCTGCCGCTAGCACCGGCGAAGCCACTCCAGATGAGTTGAAGTCTGCGGTCAAGGAAGCAACTACAGAGACAGCGCCTGTTACCGCACCTGCACCGACTCCGGTCGCCGGAAAGAAAGGCGCCAAAGCAGATCCAAAAGCCAAGACCAAAAATAAAATGCTTGCTGCGCTTGAGCGACAGGTTGAGCTTCAGCGCCAGGCTGAAGAGAAACGGAGGCAGGAAGAAGAAGAAGAGCGACGGTAAATATTATTCAATCTTAGGCTGTTGTGTGAACGGATAGGACTGACGCAGTATTGTAGGCGTATCGAGGAAGAAGAGCGGAAGGCCGCTGAGGATATTCGATTGAAGGAAGAAGCCAAAGCTCGAAAGAAAGAAAAGGAGAAAGCCAAGCGAGATGAGCTAAAACGAGAAGGGAAGCTGCTCACTAAGAAACAAAAGGAGGCTCTTCAACTGCAGCAGAAGCGTGCTCAACAGCTCCGAGAAGCTGGCGTCTACATTGCCGGCTTTGACGAGAAGGCACAAGATGACAACAAGAAGAAGCGGCCTGTTTACGGCAAGAAGAAAAGTAAGCCTGATGATAAGTCTTCGACCAAGGAGGGCAGTGCTTCTTTAGAGAATTCAGTCGACAATTTGGCAGATGTCGGTGAAGTCGCCGAGGCGACCGAGCCGATTGACGAAATACCTGCCGAGAAGGAGGTTGATGCTCCACAGTCATGGGAAGGCGCACTGAAGTCAGACGGCGAAGAAGAGGCTGGCGATTCTTGGGAGAACTTGCTCGCTTCTGGTGAGGAATCTAATGGTTCGTTGTCTGATAGCAACGGTAGTACGCAAAAGACTGAAATTTCCACATTTTCAGAGGATAAAAAGACTCTCTCAACCAAGGAGCAGGAGGAAGCTGATGCAGATGAGTTAGCACGCAAGGAAGAGGAGTTTCGTCTGGCCGAGCGAAAGGTTCAGATTGAACGATTGAAGGCTGAGGCCGAGCAAAGAAAAGCAGAAGCTTCACAGCGACGAGATGTATGTTCTTATTCAACGATATCAGTTTGTAAGCATTTTCTTACATGAATTTAGAAACGACACAGGGCTGCCTTGGATGCCCGATCACAAGACAACCTGCGATCTCCGATTTGCTGTATCTTGGGCCATGTCGATACCGGTAAGACCAAGCTCCTTGACAAGGTCCGCCAGACAAACGTTCAGGAAGGCGAAGCTGGTGGTATCACTCAGCAGATTGGTGCGACGTATTTTCCCATCGAGGCCATCAAGCAGAAGACTGCGGTTGTCAACAAGGATCAGACCATGGAGTACAAGGTTCCTGGTTTGCTAATCATTGATACACCTGGTCACGAGTCCTTCACCAACCTCCGATCGCGCGGTTCATCACTATGTAATATTGCCATTTTAGTTATCGATATTATGCATGGTCTTGAACAGCAGACTCTCGAATCTATCCGACTTTTGCGATCTCGAAAAACTCCTTTCATTGTTGCGTTGAACAAGATCGATCGTTTGTACGGATGGGAAGCTATTCCCGACAACGGTGTCCAGGATTCACTCGCCAAGCAGTCCAAAACCGTCCAGCGAGAGTTTGAGGACCGTGTGCAGAAAACGAAGCTCGCGCTTGCAGAACAGGGTCTTAACTCGGAGCTTTACTACAAGAACCGAAACATGGCGCGAAATGTGTCTCTCGTGCCCACGTCTGCGGTTACTGGAGAAGGTGTTCCAGACATGTTGAAGCTCTTGATCGATCTTACCCAGAACCGTATGAGCGACAAGCTCATGTACTTGTCGGAGCTCGAGTGCACGGTCTTGGAAGTTAAAGTTATCGAGGGCCTCGGTACGACGATCGATGTCGTGTTGTCGAACGGTATTTTACGAGAAGGCGACCGGATAGTACTGTGCGGAATGAATGGTCCGATAGCAACAAATGTGCGAGCACTTCTTACGCCCCAGCCTCTGCGAGAACTCCGCGTCAAGTCTGCGTACGTGCATCACAAGGAAGTCAAGGCAGCTCTTGGAGTCAAAATTGCGGCAAATGATCTCGACAAGGCAATCGCGGGTTCGCGTCTTCTACTTGTTGGTCCTGATGACGATGAGGAGGATTTGATGGACGAGGTTATGTCCGATCTGGCCAGTCTTGAGAGCGCCCTTGATAAGAGTGGACGTGGTGTTTGTGTGCAGGCCTCGACGCTTGGTTCATTGGAGGCTTTGCTTGAGTTCTTGAAGCAAATGAAGATTCCTGTGATGTCTATTTCTATTGGGCCCGTGTTTAAACGTGATGTAATGAAGGCGACGACGATGCTCGAGAAGGCTCGCGAGTTTGCGGTTATGCTTTGCTTCGATGTGAAGATTGACAAGGAAGCTGAGGAGTATGCGGAGCAGCAAGGTATCCGTATTTTCAGCGCTGACATCATCTATCATCTGTTTGACGCATTCACAAACTACCAGAAAGAGCTGCTCGAGGTGAAGCGTAAGGAGACGGCTGCACAGGCGATCTTCCCATGTGTTTTGCACACTGTCAAGATCATCAACAAGCGTAACCCTATGATTATTGGCGTCGACGTTTCTGAAGGCAGTCTTCGCATTGGTACACCTATTGCGACTGTTCGAATTGACCCTGCTACGCAGATGCGACAGGTGATGCAGCTTGGCCGCGTGATCAGTTTGGAAGTCAATCACAAGTCAGTCGATATCGTGAAGAAAGGACAGGCTCAGGGAGGCGTTGCCATGCGTCTTGACACGCCTGCGACCCAGCCGACGTGGGGCAGACACGTCGATGAGACAGATACTTTGTACTCTGAAATTAGCAGAGAATCGATCGATACGTTGAAGGACCCTGCTTACAGAGATGATGTTACGCGTGACGAATGGTTGTTGCTGAGACAGTTGAAGGCGGTGTTTAGCATTGCTTAGATAAGTTTGTTGAAATCTCTTGTTTTGTCGTATGCAAGTTGGGTATTCAAAAAATAATGTGATTGTTGTCGATATAACGTCAAATCTATGCATAACACCAAAAGCATATATAGTCATAAGAAATGCATTAGTAGCCGAAATCTACCAATCTACAGTCCTTTTCAACCTCTTTTTCTCACCATTTCTCCTTTTGGCAGCCAACCTTGCCTCGTTCGATCGCATTTTGATCTCGTTCCACTTCTCCACCTTCTCAGGTGTCGCGTCATCCGGGATGAACGCGCAGTCATGGATCATGTCGTGTAGTTTCTGGAAGCAGTCATCTAGATTATCGTGTCGTTGACGTGCCGAATCTGATTGTACTACCACCTTATCGTGTTTGGTTAAGTACCTGAAGTGCTGTACACAATGTTACAAATGAACGTATAGAAAGAGACGGATATGAGGTTGCATTGCATACCTTTGTGCGAAGTCGTTCTAGTATGACGTTCGGAATCCAATCTAAGTCATCCAGCGAGCACCGAATCGTCGCTTTCGTATTCACTTTAGAATCAGTAATGATCAGTACCAACATCCTCTAGCTCTATCTACAATGATATCAATTTGACACACGTTTATTCACATTTTGGCCTCCAGGTCCGCCAGATCTTGCGAACGATATATCGAATTTGTCACGTGGGATATCGGAGACTTTGAAAGTACTAAGCCAGGTTCTTGCTGTTGTTATTTCATCGTCAGGGAAGCCACTGTCGACTTTGTGGAAGACACTTGTGTATGTGCGGTGAACTGGTTGTTGTGTACGGAATGGGACTGTGCGTAAGACCGAGATTGGTGAAGGCAATGAATATTGTGAGGTGACGACGCCCCGAGGCAAGCGGGGCATGAGGAATTGAATGTATTGCAGTGTAGAGGTCATGGTCAATATCCAAAGAATTAAGATATTGAATGGCAGTCGCGATGTCGTATTTACTGCAAGATATCTAGAAGATCGGTATTTCGCATTTTATATGCGGGGCTCAAGATTTGGCCACAATCAACGAATGAAAATTGAGGTGATTGACATAGCCAAGGAACGAAATCGATGGATTGACATAGCCAAGGAACGAAATCGATGAAGCCACGCGGTTCGGGGCTCGACACCTATGACGTCAGTTTTAATGAAGAAACCTTGTGACAAGTAGCGGGGACAATTTACTCGCCGACTCAATAACCGCAACTTTGATTTTCATATTGTGCCAATTAAAGTCTGCAATCTGTATATATGCTGTTTATCCATTATGAGTGAGAGGATGTGTTTGTGATCATTCCTTGTGCCATATCACAATGGCATCAATGTATACAAAATCAATTATATGAAGGCACGCCATCGACAGCGACCAATTCTATTAGTCTTCAGCTATGACAGCCCAAGAAAAAGACAGATGCTGAGATGGACAATTCATGATGCAAGATGTAACGTGAATAAATTGTATATTACGCTGCGTTCCTGTCAAGTTCAATTTGCTGATCTAAGCTCTAAGTTATCTCCGCGGGCTTTACACGGATATACACTAAACCGGTGTGTCTCCGACCGACAATAACTTGACTCTTCGTTAGTTACCAATGCCCGACTTAGCATTTGAGCATGTGCCAACCACAAACATCTATACGAGTGTACTTATTTAAATGGCCATGCAGTTACATTATACTACAACCTCCGCCTCTCTTTTGGTTGTTAGCCTTTACTCTATTTGTAGCTAATGCCATCGACACCACTTCTGATATCGGCTCGTGTATTCCTTCATTGTCGTTTGCTGAACATTCGAAGTATTTCACTCCCATTTTGCCCGCCAGTCGTTGTCCCTGTAGGCAATGTCAGCACACTTGACAGATATTGAAACGTGATTTGCACGTGAAAGGGCGGCAGACGTACTTCTTCGGGCGAAATGGGCTTCTCATTTCTTTCCCCCAACGCAGCCAGAATTTCCTGGTCGGTCCGGAGATCCGTCTTGAGGCCTACTAGCACTGTTACAAATCCGGACGGATGCTTGAGCTTTAGCCGTTCCCAGTACTAGCAACTGTCAGCAACTGTTTCGATTTAGCATGCATCTGATTGTATCATATACATATGCACGCACTTGCTCTACTGCTCTGAAGGACTCGCGGTCAATGACAGAGAAACAAAAAATATAGACATTGAATTCGTCAAGCAAGTATTTTGGCAGTATGCCCTGATGTTTTATATGAAAGTACAGATTGTACAAGAGAGTCACAGATACGCGATCTGTGTCTAATATGACATTCCGTGTGGGTAGGTGCTGGAATCTATTGGCGATCTGAATATCGTACGTTAGTTGCAGTTCAATACTATGTTAATATATACTATGTATCATAAGCCGGAGCACCTGATTGCGGAGAAACTCTGGAAGGTCCTGATTGTAGCCCCACTTCCAAATCCAGGTGTATCTCCCAATCCCTGGGGACCCGATGATGAAGACCTCAATCTCGTTGTCGACCGGCCGCCTTTTCGTAGTCTTCTTCTTGCTCTTGTTGAGATCGTTGGTCATTGTGATATGTAGCGCGGCAACGCAATGGAGAGATTAGAGTGACAATTAGTTGTTGATAAGGTGCTTACCTATTCATAGTTGAACGGATTAGAGAAGGACCGGCAACTCCGGCAAGTCACTGCCCCCCACGTTTAAATTCCCCGCAACTATTTTAGTGAGACTTTACTACTGAAGTTACCCTGCCAACCACAGCCACAGCCACACTTCCAACTGTATCCACATTTCGAATAACGACCCACTCAGTAGCAATTGGTAAAAGACAAAGGTCATACATATATATTCAGTTATTATAAATTACATTATAGAATACAACATCGTGATTTTGTATTACACTATACGCCAGCTGTGTACTATTATTATCCATTAGCGATAAGGAATTATGTCAAAATCTTTAGTGCGCTCGATAAAGAACGTCACAAACGGCTACACTTCAGCCCAAGTCAAGTCAAGAAATGGTGAGTCCTGCATGTTGCCGTATCAAGATCCTGCGTTAAGTATCGTGACTACTTTGGATTGAGCTAATCTGATTCAGCCACCAGTAACGACCCATGGGGACCGAGTGGCGGCGACATGGACGAGATTGCCCAACTCACTTTTGACGAGTATGTCTCCTTTAGTTCATTTGATTACAGAATAAATTTATGGGCGGGCGGCGATTGCTTATCGTATGATCTAGTGCAACATTGTTCGAGATTATGGACATTATCGACAAACGTCTCAACGACAAAGGCAAGAACTGGCGGCATGTCATGAAAGTATGTTTTTATTCTATATTGGCAATAGGCAGAGTTCTAATCGACTCAAGGCACTGGTGCTATTGGATTACTGCTTGCACGTCGGCTCCGAAAATGTCGTGCGTTGGGCAAAGGATAATCTCTACATAATAAAGACTCTTCGCGAGTTTCAGTACATTGACGAAGAAGGTCGTGATCAAGGCGCCAGCAGTAGGTTTCCACGTCGCGTATACTCTGTTCACCCGCTAACTGCGTTAAAATCAGTCCGTACAAAGGCGAAGGAACTGACTCTGTTGCTCCACGACGATGAACGAATACGAACCGAACGCGCGAATAGGAATTTTATGCGCGATAAGATGGGCCGTCCAGGTGATGACATGTTCCGTAGTGATAGACTTGGCCGGCCCAACCGAGGTGACAGGTTTGAACGAGACCGGCCAGGACGACCTGAACGCCGGCGACGGAATACAGCGGCTGATGACGATAATGACGAAGATTTGCAGCGTGCAATCGAGGAGAGTAAAGCTACTGCGCAAGAAGAGGAGACCCGGAGACGCGCGAAGGATAGATTGGCTGTTGATGACGAGCTTGCAACCGCTATACGTTTGACCCAGAGAAACGACGCGAAGCTTGTCAACGCTGCGCCCTCGCACCAGCTTCAGTTGATAGACGAAGGAAATTTGATCGATATTGCCGAGCAGCAGCCACAGCAGCCGAGTTATCTTGCGGTCAATAGCACCGGCTACATCTCGCCTCAATACACTGTAGCACAACAGCAGATGTATACCGGGGCAATGTACCAGCAACCGCAGCATACCCTCCAGGGCTACCAGTCGTCAAGCCAGTATCAAATGCAACAGCCAACATCTTTCTCGCAGCAACAGACCGGTCTGCAGCAAACCGGGATGCAGCCCCTTGGCATGCACACGACTGGTTACGGGTTCCAGACTACGCAGGCGGCATATGCAAGACCGACAACGCTTGCATCGGATTTCACGGGTGCGGGCTTTGGCGGTTATTCGAATCTGACTCAGTCCCCGCTGGCGTCTGGATATCTGTCTCCTGGGTACTCGACGCAGACGGCATACGGGTCGAATCCGCAGTCGGCCACACCTACCGGATATGGTCAATTGCCGCAGCAGTCGCAGCAGTCGCAGCAACCGATGCTACAAACTATGTTCCAACAGCAGTATCAGCAGCAACAACAACAGCAGCAACAACAACAACAACAACAACAACAGGAGCAGCAGGCTCTTGTGCCTCAACCGACCGGCCGTAACAACCCTTTTGCTAGATAAAGGTAAGATTTTCATACGACCATTACAGTTCTCTTTTTGGATTGGATTTTGGTTATGTACATTATCTTATAGAGAGTTACATCAAAAAAGATCTCAGACAGATTTGGAGGAGTTGGTCTAATATTAAATATAATACGCAACTGAGATTTACAATTTCCATATCCTAGCCGTTTGGAACCCCACACCCGTATTTTTACATCCCGCAATCTCTCACCTGAGAAACGACTTAATTCCAAAAGGGGGCTGTTCACTGGACGCGATTTCTCCGAACAGTTAGAACCTGTCGTGATTACTTCAACGTGACGGGAATTAGCCAATGTACGCAACCAATGGCTGCTGCTGTTGTGGCTGCTGCTGTTGCACCGGCTGTTGATGAGGCTGTACAAACAACTGGTACCTAGTTGTCTGCGGCATCTGCGCCTGCGCCGTATTGTGCGGGAACAACGGACTGGTAGGCTGTGCCAAGATATGACTAGTCGTGTATGTTTGGAGAGGCTGTTCAGCGGTGTACTGTGGTGTTAGCGGCTGGACTCTGTGCTGATATTGCAGTGGCCCTGTAAGCTGAGGATACTGATGAGGCATCCTTTGCTGGCCAGTCGCGTTAGCAAATGCCAATGCACCGGTTGTTTGCGCTTGCTGGTACGCTACTTGTTGATACCCGGTGGGCTGCGCGGACTGCACAGGCATGGCAAGATACCCAGTTACCGGAGCCTGCTGAATAGTAGCCGTGCCGGTCGGTTGTGCAGTCGGTTGTTGCGTCTGTGGCTGCGGATCTGTTCTTACAGCGCCAAATAGAAGTTCACTGTTCTTCTTATCCAAATACTCCCTCTGCAGCTCCTTCTCCTGCTGCTGTTTTCGCCACTGCGCCCCACGAGCAGCGTCCGCCGCCGAAGAGGCACGGGCTCTCGCACGTCGGTCAGCCTGCTCTTCTCTCTTCGCGTTGGCTCTACTTTCGTGAGACACGCGTAACGTCTCAATATCCTCCTCAACATCAAACGAGCTCCGCTGCGGCAAAGTGGCTGCTCGCCTCCGGCCCGGAATATGCTCATTCTCACCACGGAAAGCGTCGTACCCGGACCGCAGTAGTCGGTCCCTCATCAAATGTCTGTTCGCCCTCTCTGATCGGATTCTCTCATCATCCTGGAGTAACGCGGTGATTTCTTTTGCCTTCGTGCGGACTAAATTACAACACATGCCCGTCAGTTTCACTTTCTTCCAGAACAGATGGCCGACGCAACGTACCACTCATTCCCTGATCCTTGTTTTCCTCATCGATGTACTGGAATTCGCGGAGTGTTTTGACGATGTATATGTTATCTTTCGACCATCGCACCACCTCTTCGGACCCGACATGCAGACAATAATCCAGCACCAGCAATGCCTTGGTTTATGTTAGTCCACCCAGCCACGAGCTCCACAAACTCCAGTCACATACCTTCATTACATGCCGCCAGTTCTTGCCCTTGTCGTTAAGTCGTTTATCTAACATATCCATCACGTCGAAGAGCGTATCACTTAATCACGCGACATTTTAGCCACCCTCTTGTCCCACTCTTGCACTACCACAAATTGGAACATACCTGTTAAGAGTGAACTGCGCTATTTCCTCCATATCACTCCCGCTTGGTCCCCACGGATCGTTACTAGTAGCTGTTCTCACATGAATCAGCACACTGTCGAATACATCGATGCGGAGCTCGCCGCCGCCAAAACTCACCGTTCCGGACTTTGATTTCTGGTCGTGAATATCCGTTCGTAACATTCTTGATCGACCGCACTATCTGTTTCGTTGTCATATCGTATATCGTATTCGTATCCAAAATATTTGTTCGTCGAGACAAAATCAAGCAGCAATGCGTTTGTGAAGGCGCGTAAGCCGATGAATATACGCTAGAACAGCTAAGCTACTCAGGAGGTCGGACCGTTCGGCCCGACGCCACAACTGTTCGTAGCAAGAATGCTGTCGCAATTATGCCGTATTTGTGGGAAGTGTGATGCTGGGTGGTGCGTCACTTCAGTCGCGGTTAGGGCAACGACGATCCATTTTGGCCCTCGCGTGGTGAATATGTTTAGAAACCACAGGATAATGGAGGAGATGGTGTCGTGAACATTGTCACCTGCAAACACTCTTATTGTATTTATTTTTTTGTCATTCACTCCAAAAAAAATACATATAGTACGGCACATACATGATGTAGGACAAAATAAGAATTTAGAAAATACGATTGGATAGAACACGGCTTTTGTACTTGGAACGCCAACTACTCGGTAATGAGTAATACACAACGCCTTCTCTTAGGCACAACATAGCCGCGAACGATAACAAGTCGTAATGTACTAATTCGAAACGAACTGACTGGACACACTCTTATTCTAGGGTTACATATATTTGGGATCGTGCCATGGGCCTGCGTCAGACAGCTCGCAGCCACCTTCGCAGTCGCACTTTCCGCCAAACTTTGTCGGAAGATTCTCCACTGGTATCTGCTTCAGCAGCTCCCCCTGGTAACTGCTCCCCAAAATAAAAATCTTCGACACAGTGACAGGGTCAAGCAGCGGACGAACAATTCGGAAGGCAGTAGAGAATCCAAAAGGCGCGTTGATCATGTAGAATTTACTAAGTTCCCATTAGCCCAAGGCACAAGTAAGGCAACTTCGATCATAAAATACTCACCCCATACGCTCAGGATAGTAATTCTGCCCGATGACTGATGCTTCTCTAACATATTGGTAAACCTGCTGAATGCTAGAAATTCCGACTCCCTTAAGATCCATAATCGTGCACGATGTCTCAATCAATTTTCCAGCCTTGCGCGAGCAAGCAGGCTAATTTGTCACATGTTAGCGCAAGTTCTCGTACAGAAATTGGCAAGCACATACCAAACGACGCAAAACAAATGTCTCGTACTCCCAAACAAGATTCTGCAACATGCGCTCGAAAGTCGTGATTTTGTACATCTCCGTAAGATTGACTGCGCCAAGCTGTTCAATGTAGACAGGTCGTCCATCCTACAACATAATAGTTAGACAAACGAGTCGATGCTACTGCCATCACGAAAAAGTGTGCATACGACATCAGTCTTGTGGTAGTACTGTGGATAATATTTGGAAACCTCCGCCTTCTCGGAGTAATGGAAACTGGCTACAATTTCGTCGACATCAAATTCTTTCCTCCACTTTTCACAAGCTAAGAACATCTCTTTTGCCTTCTGGATGTCAAATTTGCGCGCGCGTAAAAATCGAAGCTACACACTCAGTTAACTCTTAGTCCAAGAAGACAGCAATTTACCAAGCACGTACCAACGATGCATCGTCTAATCTCTCTGTACAGCCGCTGCTTATTAACTCGTTCCGGAGCATGCCAATCTTAGCCTGCTGCTCCGGCGAAACATTGCCGGGGAAGCCCGATGGTGCGTCCGGGTCATAGGTCAATGGGTCAACCTTGTTGCTATAATCCGTTAGTCACCGGCCATTCTTACTAACCATGTCATTCCGTATTTGCAGTGCCGAGTTGATAAAGTGCAAAATACGCCGATTGTATATAGAAACACTCGATCTGCAACGCTACAAGGGCTTTTCAGACATACCTATCCTGAATGTCATGATTAGCCCTGCATCACAATACTCAAATTCCAACTTGCCAGTCGCATACCTCCATATTTAATGAACAAAAATGCCTAAGTTAAGATGCAAGTTCTATATTGCGTCTTTAAGTCTATATGTACTCAGGAGTGGCTAATCTTTTTCGTCACGCATATTAGCTACGACTGCAACTCTCAACTTTAACGCATACCAGGCATGACAAATCCCAATTACTTACCAATACCAATTGCAAAACAAGAACTATGTAACCAACCCTTCTACGCAGTCAGAAAGGAGGTAATTAACTGAGAGAGCGAAAGCCGTACCTGGATAGAAAGTACAACAATCTAGGAAACCGGGCGAAAGACAACACAGCGAGCACCGATGAACAAAGATCGCGGGCGGCGTCAGGGCTACGCAAACTCTTATTCGGTCGCCGTCGATCGGAGTTACCCCGATTATAATTTGTATTCTACCCCTTCCTGTTTTTGCCACATTTAATCATTAACCAATTCAACTTCAATTCAACTTCAATTCAACTTCAATCCTACAAGCTTCTCAATATCTTATTGATAGCAATTGCTTGATAACAGAGTAGCGCCACAAAGAAGATTCATATATATTACAGTGCAACCACACGCTCCGAATATCCAGCTGAATCTGGACTCCCTCATTTGTAATTACTCATTAGGAGATTAACAATTAACATTTTATACAGAGCTCACCATAGGTAGGGTGCCCAGTTGCCATATTCGCGGCGAAGACCGACGTCAGCGGGCAACGTATCCTGTCATTCAGATACCTGTCCACTTGCGTTTGCCCATACCTCTCCGCGAATATCATATTATGCATAACTCAGATTGTTATATGTACAACTTCGTACAATTAGAAACAACAATAACTCATCATAACATACATTATCTACGAGCACACTAAGATCACAATTAATTAACAGCTTACTTCTGTACTTATCACTGATAGTATCTTGGTTCGTCAAAGACATGATATCTATGCCCACGGACACCTTCGCCTCTAAACATGGCTGGATAGTGGTACTCCTTGGGCACCTGCGACTCCGGGATCTGGACGTTGCTCGACGTAGGATCAACGCCGACAACAAATTTGCCTGTCTGGATCTCTGTATCTGTAATCGTCGATCTACTTACACGAGCGTACGCGACACGCTTGATGTCCCTGTACAAAATGTACTCGCACCATCTGTCCCAATCTGAAGGGTCGATGTCGTGCATTCTAGACTTGTCGCTCACATACGTATTGTAGTTGCCCTCGAGAGGTTTGGTAACCAAATAACTCAGCAAAATCAGTGGATTCGAGCTGGTCGCCATGATCTCGGTAACACCAGCCGTCTGCAGCCGTCGATCTTCCACGTCCTCTTCTTGTCCGCTATGGAAGACAACGACATCGATTGGAGTGCCGTAGACATCAAGAGTAGCATGAATGGCCGGTGCAAGTTCACCGACAGGCGAGGGGAGCAGGTGATGTGTCGAGTTAAGGATCGGGAATTTAGACAATAACGCAGCACCCCAGGTATGCTTGTTGGGCCCTGGACCATAATCGGCATACATTCCCAAGTCTTCCGCAATCTGTTGCGTTACATCTCTGTTGCCCATGATAATACGCTGCGTGTCGGACTCGAGGAGACCTAAACCGACTATTACTATACAACTGCGTAATATAAGGCACCATTTAAATACTCACCAACAACATCAAGCTCAAGGTCCCGAATCGCGTCGCGCATTCTTACCTCGCTCGCCCACATATCATTATCCAGGCCAAAGTGAATAGTCCAAATACCGACAGTCATGAGCTTAGAATCAGGATTATACGGCTTAGGCGTCTCCGTAGACATTCTCTTATACGCAATAGAAGCGGCCAACGCAGATAGCGAAGTGAGAAAGATAAGAGCAAAAGAACGGACCTTGTAAAAGTTGATGCTGTTGCTCTTCGCACTCGAGCTACCACTCGTCGGAACCCTTCCAACGCCGTACACTCCCAAGCCAATAAGTAACATCGCGATGCCTAGGACGATATCGGTACGTTCACGTAGTAATGGCCCTCCAGGCACAAACGCGTAGGCGACCACCCAGACATGAGCAAGAACAAGGAGATCGTACACGAAAAACGCAAGTCCAAATGTACGTCCTGGGGCATGTATCGATGCCGACTCGAGGAATGCAGGAACAATCGACAGGAGGTATACCGTCAGAACTAGGCCACCAATATATCCAGTCCAGTTCTCAAAGCTGTACAGGACAGTAGCACCGATCGAACCGATAATAAACGCTCTCCAGCTGCTGGAAAAGGACCTGGCAACAACTCCGATATAGACTCCAAAAGCCATTGCAAAAATCGTAACCACACCGTGCGGGACGGGAAGTGGCCCGGTGACTGGATAACCGCTCCAGACCCAGTATGTCAAAGTGCTGGAATCAGACAAGAGAGAGTGCAAGTTAAAGATGAGACCTGCCAATCCACATGCAGACCAGACGAAGGATCCACGCCTCGAAGATGGGACAACATCAATTGCACCCGCCTGTGGCCGGGTAGTCAAAAATGCAGCTACAACACCAAGAGCAAGGCCGGTCTTGTTCCACCCACCATTTTCGTCATGCATGATGGGCCATATTGGGTTGTTGGCATAACATGCGAACTTCGCAATAACGGACAGAATAAATCCAATTGAAAAAGCAGTGGCCTTAGACAGACCCAAGAATGGTCTAGCAGTGACATTCCAAAATTCGATAGAAAGTGCAATTGTGCCAAACATGACACCGGCAGTTACTGTCAATAGTCTGTCGCTGGGACCAGGGACAAGATAAGCTGCTACACCAATGAGTTGACCAAGTTGGGCAATTTGAGGGAACTTAGCAAAGAGTTTTGTAGCGAATGGGAGACCAAGAAGCACTGGGGCAATGCTTGACAGAAGCGTGACTTCGTACCCGCTAATTCCCATATACCATAGTGGGAAGTCTGAATAATGAGTCAGTCGATTACTAACAAAGTCCATGATCATTCTTACACCAAATCAAGACTCCCAAGGACGTGAGAACAGACCAAAAGACGAACTATATTTTCGGTCAGCAATGCAAATTACTCATCGCAGAGAGATCAATCATACAGAGTTATACACGCTAATTGCGAATCTTAGCAATCCACCGATGCTGAATCCGGTCAAGAGGCCTGCATCTTTAACCTTGAGATCCCTTGAAAGTATTAGCGAAACCAATCTGATGATACTGGGACAGCAGTACTGACCTAGGTGACGACTTGCCTACAGGTGGAAATCTAAACAAGAATATGTGTATTAATATAGACAACAATCTAAAGCAAGACCCTCATATTTTTCATTTCATCATACAGCAAATTGCGGCACATACCCAGCTGTAATTCCATTCATATCTATAACTCTAATCTCAAATGCACTGAAATCAAACACTGAAACTGCATCATATGCGATATCGAAGAAAATCAAGGACCATTCACAGAACGCGTACGTCGTATAAGCTGTTATATACGTCAATATATCGACGGTAGTAGAATTTCGATTGCAAGTACGTACCTCCCGGGACGTGGTTGATTTTATGCTGAATAAAGAAATAGACAAGAGGGATAATCATGACGTAGAATGAGATGCCAAAGAACTTGCGCCATTTGAGTGCCGTGCCTGTCGCAGATATCTTGATGCCTCCGATGGTCCAAGGAATAGTTAACAGCATATAAGCGATCATAAAAATGTCGTGCCAATCATGATCATCTGTAGAGGTGATGTAAACTATTCAGGTCAGTGATGTTTACACAGCGATATTCAGCGTATTAACCTACCCCATCCACCGCAGGTGAATGTTCGTATTAAACCGACTATAGCGTGGACTTTTGGGAAAAAAGCACCAGGCTTTGCGTTCACAAGATACGTCAAAAAAATAAGAGCAAATCGTGGTCCTACAGTTCGGTCATTAGCCTCGGACAGAAATCGAATTCCATTCAGTCCGTACCGGCTGTGACTGCGATGAAGATTTGGAAAACACTTCGCTCAGGATAACGATCTCCGATAGCAGCAGAAACTGACGGAAACCTGGCCACAGATTAGATAATAGTCCTTTAATGCAATTTGATTAATTACTAACCATTCCTCTGGATATCCGTAGAACTCGTTGCGGACAATCTTATGAAAATGAAGGGTCATTCCCAAAACGAGTGCGCTCAGAAATGCATCTGTATGGTACAATTAGCATGCCAACAGTTAGAGCCATGTCCAATACCTACATCCTGCAAATGCAGTATGAGCATATGACACCCATTTGCCATTCGCCTACATGAGAACAAAAGTTAGCTGATTTACGGCGTCGCAATACATGGCGCACCTACGGAGGCCACGACAGAGCCTGGCTTGTTCCGCTTTTCCGATAAAGACGACATGATGCCACTTGACGCGGAATTTATCAGGCAGCCAATATCAGTACTCAATTGTGTGAACGTAAATGGCCTGGATATTCTCGATAAATGCAGTATACTATACGAAGCCACTCTGCATCGTGGTCGTTCCTGATCGGAGTGCCGAGGAAGGTCACTAAAGCCGCTCCACACAAATTGAGTTTGTGTAGTTCTTACCCGGCTTCGAATCTAACTCAGAATGATTCGGCCATATATTAGCCACAATTCCCTATCGGCACTGGCCCTACATAAAGTGTGCTGATTCAATAGCAGCTCTTCTGCGAATTGCTAGTTTGTTAATGATATCGGTGTAAGCGCAATGTCTCAAGACCTCATATACATGGCACTCGCTTTGGAAGAAGCGAAGAAGTGTGTTCCGACACCAACAGCTTTCTGTGTTGGCGCAGTTATTGTTCTCCCGAAAGATGCACAAGGAAATACAACAGATAAAGGTAAATAGTTCAAATGTGTAAATCGCTTCCTGTAGAATGGCATTTGTTATCATTTGCGGATGATAGCTCGGGGACGCGGACGGCCAGCTTCATGTTTATTAACTCTTCTCCGGGATCTCTCTTGCCAATCTACTTTTCATGCTCTAGATATCATAATATCGACCGGGTATTCGCGTGAATTACCTGGCAATACACATGCTGAACAGTGCAGTCTCGATAAGCTAGCAGATAATACGCGGCCTCCTCCAAAGTCAGCAGTGATATATACAACAATGGAGCCCTGCAGCGAACGACTAAGCGGAAATGTGCCTTGTGTGGACCGGATTATTGGCTCAGGGATATTCAAGTCTGTGAAAGTCGGTGTGATAGAACCAGATACGTTCATTAGGAATAATGTCGGCAAGCAAAAGCTGGATGCGGCCGGAATCCAGTATGTTCTCGTCAGCGGTTTGGAGAAGGAATGTCTCGAGGTAGCCACTTCCGGACATTGAGACGCGAAAAAATTATTTATTTGCGTCATGCACTATCTTAATATTGTACACCAAGGGGTAACTATTTTCACACGTTGTCCAAAAGACCCTGCATGAATCACCTCCAAGATTCCTCTATTTACAAAAAGTTTGTACTCGCTTTGCTGGCAACGGTGTCGGACCCTCCCCCCGGAATCCCAGCTTAATACATGTAACCTTTACACATGTCCCATACATCCTTCCTGAATATGCCATTTTCTTGTTTTTTCCTACTTTTCATTGAATGCACAACTGAAACCAGCATTGACCTTCATGCACATCTAACGATACCTTCATACTTTACAGATGGAAATTAAACGCCTGAATAATGATCGTTATACGATTTGCAGCTATCCTGCCCATAGCTCGTATATTCGGTTGAACCTATAGGCGTTTGTCGGCGTCGGACGCCCTACTCTGTTGACTTTTCTCTTTCCGTCGTCGTTGCTTAGATTCGTACTCATGCCATTCTCCCGCGATATCGCCAAGTCTGTATTGCGTTAGCAAGTCCTAACTGAATCCTTAGATTGAATAAACAGTATTGACGCACCCTGTTGGTCTTACGGGCTCCGGCGCCTCCTTAGTAAAATAGTCACTTTCCAAAGCTACTGCAGCCGACGGCCGCTCAGCTGGATCCAAAGACAAAAGCTGTGCTGCTAGTTCCAGGCCAGCGGGAGGAAGTACACTATAGATAATGAAGTTAGTGGTAGCTTTGGGAATGGAGTCTTGGACACCTCCTCACCTCTCGAACATCGACCGGAATTGCGATTCTCTCTCGCGTGATGGCTTTATAAGCTCGTACCAAGGCAACCTCTCGACGTCGGCCCAGTTGTCCTTGCTAGGAGTTCCCATAACATCATAAATGGCCTCCAGTTGTTGGATCTCATCCTGCCCTTGGAAAATGGCTCTTCGGGTGTATAGCTCGACCATTAGACAGCCCGCGCCCCACACATCCACAGCAGCACCGTATGCCGTCGCGCCGAGAAGCAGTTCAGGTGGTCGATACCACAGTGTAATCACTCGATTTGTGTAGTCTAATGTAGACTTATGCTTATTGTAGAATCTAGCCAATCCAAAGTCCGCAAGCTTGAGCTGTCCCGAGTTACTGAGAAGGATGTTTGAGCCTTTAATGTCACGATGTAGAACCCCTCGCTTATGAAGGTATGCCAGTCCCTCGAGTAGCTGCTTGAAGAGATGTTTGATATGCGCATGTTCCAACACAAAGTTAGGGTGGGTCAGAATGCCGCTAAGATCATGATCCATATACTCAAACACCATGTATACAGAACTCTTTTCGACCATCATTTCCAGAAGAGAAACAACATTCTCGTGCCGCACAGATTGGAGCAGCTTAATCTCTCGCAAGGCAGTAATTGGAAATCCGTCTCGCTCGGCTTCCATCCGGATCCGTTTCAGAGCCACCATCTCGTTCGTGAGGGTGTTGACCGCCTTGTAGACTTTACCGTACGTACCCTCGCCAACTTGAGCCTTGCGCTCGTATATTGACCCCGTACGTTCCTCAACCTTCTTCGTCCGCACAATCTCAGGTAGTGCGGGCGTATCATATTGCTTCTCTGCAGAATCTCGTCCATCCTTGCCGTTTGCAGCATCGCTTTTCTCGCGTTCTCGATCAGGGTGTCCATTTTGGGGAGCAGAATTCCCATTTTGTCCATCTCTCCGAAAACTACCTTTGCGGGAGTTGCTCTCTTTGACACTCGGAATTTTGAAAAATGTCTTCTTAAATCCCTTGGATGGTCTAGCCGGAGTGGCAGACTTGTCAGGAGAGCTCTTTGTTGTCCGTGAATTGAGCTGCCGTCCCAAAACCTGATCATCTTGCAGAGATTTACGCGGTGACTCTGCTGCTGCTAAAGTCTCGTCGTTTTCAGACGGTGCCACATCAAATCGAGTACGACGTCCTTTCTGTGCGGATGTAGACTCCAACAAGGTTGGGTGGCGTTTTTTCTGTTGCGATACGCTTGGTGAAGTAGACTCCTCCAGTGCTGGCTGGCGTTGTTTCTGTTGCGATACTCTTGGATCCTCAGGAGTGTCGTAACTGTATGCATATTCAGTGGGGCGGTCCTCGGTAGGTGGCGGTCGAGGAGGGAAATGGTGCCCACTGCTATAATATCCCGACCCGTTCACCGGAGGTAAAATAGTAGCTTCAGGAGGCGGTGGATGGTAGTCCTCATAAAATGGTCCTCGCGTGCGAGAGTAGTCTAGTGCACTTGTAGGAGTATGTCGATAATCGTGTGGTGGTGGATAGTATCCAGTGGCGTCGTACGAGGAACCTGACGAACCAAATCTTTTTTTGTCATATGTTCGCTCGTCGTATCTACTGTCGTACCGGGAGTCATCGTACCTAGCGTCATCCCTATCGTATCTTCTGTCATCATATCGCCTAGTCCCATAGTCATCAGATCGATCATCTGAGTATTCTGACACGGTTGCAGTTGTCACTTGAACTTCGCGCGAAGCCATATGACCATTGCTCAAGCGATTATTTGAGCTATGTGCATTAGCGCTGGCCATAGGTTCATGAAAGAAACGTATTCTGTCTGACTTGGACGATGTCTCTTGTGATAATCGGATCTGCGAGGGTGATGTGGCATGTCTGGAGTTTTGATTGTCGTGTCGATATTGGGCCGACGGCGTGGAATCCGCAAGATGATTATCATATCTCACTGTCGCACCATAATCAGTAGTCCGACTGCTGCCGCTACTGCTATCAAGTGGACCATTATTCTCGATTTCCCGCGGAGGCGTGTATCGGGACGATGACGTATATCGGCCTATGCTGCTAGATCGAACATCAGTAGCCGCACCTGCTCTCGCAGCCCACTCTTCGTCTTTGGATATATACCCATTTGGGTAGCGTTCGCGGTATTTGTCTCGAGAACCGGAGCTGACACTGCTTCTGCCGTTCCGGTCATCGTAATAATCATTGTGGCTCCGACCACCTGTTCGACCTGAGCTCTCTGTGTCATATGAAGTTGATTTGCGCGATTTGCCATAGTCATCATATGAACCGTGTCGCTGATGTGAGGACGTCGTAGACGTGTGTGCAATTCTCGGAGCCGTGGAAGCCGATGCTCGTGAGTGTGGACCATGCGGAGGGTATGATGGGCGATGTCGCGGAGGCGCTGGCGCCGGCGGTCGCCTGCGATAATCGTCGTGGCTAGACGAGTGGTGAGTACCGACCGGACTATGATCGTGCCTTCGTCGTTTGTGCGACGAACTGGTAGACATCGTCGCCGCTATTTGCCGGTAAAATGTGCAATAGTGCCGATGACGATATTCGTTAAAATTTGGCAAAAAGGACGCTTAGGAGATGTGTTGATGGATCAGGCCATATAGGCTCACTAAACAGTCCGGCAATTAAAGTTGTCTTCCTGTTATCTCATAAGAAAATATATTCTTTTTCGGTCGCGCTGAATCACCAAGGTGGCTTTGCTGATTGTTGTTGAGAGTTGGACAGGACCGCCGCCGGTGAAGGACACCGGAGATTTGGGACACGATTTTTGGAGCGCTCAAAATATTTTGAGATCAACTAAAGTTAACAACCCCTACACCCTGACCACAATTATATGTTAGGTCGCCTAGCTAGCTTCTTTGGATTGTGATTTCTACGAAAATGGAATTTCAGGCAATTATACTATGTGGACCAGGTAAAGGTCTGGAACCGTTGGTTTCGCCATTGTTGCCAAAAGCCCTGCTACCAATCGCTAATAAACCGATGCTTTATTACGCTTTGGAGTGGTGTCAGCGAGCAGGGTTATCGTGTATGTATGCAGGTCTATGGAATATATAGTACAATAATACTAACTTCAGTTTTTTGCAGCTGTCGTTGTGGTTTGTAGCTCCGGCGCGGAGCAGCCGATATCCAAGTATATTACACTCGGATACAACTCAATGCAAACAAGCAAGTCAATGAAGGTTGAGGTTGTTGCTCGCGATGGCGAAACTGGGTCAATAGTAAAAGCCCTCAAGGACAAGATCAAGGTATGTTTCTGAAGGTTCATTATGCCGATCGGGCAGTTCGGGCAGTGCCATTGCTAATTATTTGACATAAGCTCGACTTCATTTTACTGCCTTGTGATTTCATAACTGATCTGCCTCCCCAAACAGTTGTTGATATTCATAGAAATCAACCCTTAAAGACTATCGGCACTGGAATATGGTATAAAAATAGTCTAGACACAATGGACAAGCAGACATTAAGTATGCCATCTATGTCAATTACAGGATTCATACTGATGATACTCGCCAGAGCCTGACCTTACAATACACACTTCAATTTCGAATCCTCACCCTCAGCTGCTTGATATATATCCTCGGCCGAAAGCGAATAATCAATTGCATGTCCGAATGTCCATGTTGTGGGAGTATCCACAGGCTACAATATCTACATCCTTGCTCGAATCATCTATTTACGTGTTTTCTCACAAAGCCCTCGACTACGATTTCGGTGATGCAGATGCAGCCTCAAGCATTTCAGTCACTTCCGAAAAAGGAGGAGTTGGAGAATCTCTCAAGTGGAAAAAGCCGTGGACGTCTGTCGTTCGAGACATTGCTAGGGATTCATGGCGTCATGCCAAATCAGCAGATCGTGACAAAGTAGGCATATACGTGGTTCCAAAGGAACATAGCTTTATAAGATGCAAATCTGTGTCTGCTTACTTGGAGGCAAATCGATTGGTACGTAATATTTGACATTACTCTGTACAGGGCATACTGAGGTTACCATCCAGATTCTCAAGCAATCCTCTTATACTCTTCCTCCGACCACGGCGACAGCTAATGGGGCAGCGATCGGTCGCGATTCGTTGGTCGGAATTGGCACGGTCATGGAAGAAAAGACCAGCGTGAAGCGAAGCATCGTAGGAGCAGACTGCATTTTTGGTCGTGAATGCAGATTATCTGGCTGCGTTGTCATGGATGGGGTGGTTCTTGGCGACGGGTGCGTACTGAAAGTCGTTAAAGATTAATGAGAGCAATATTGACAATATAACAGCGTTCACTTGGATAATTGTATAATTGGTAACGGAGTTATTATTGAGGACAAGGCACGACTGGTTGGCTGCACTGTTGAAGGCCGGTATGTCGTTAGGAAAGCTACTCAGTCCAAGAATGAAATATTACGCGGCTACTCCGCCGAAGGGCTTCTTGATACCTCAGATGAGTATGAAGACGAAGGCAATGAGGGAAGTGATGAAGATGAAGATGAAGATGAAGATGAAGAGGAAGACGATGATGATGAAGTCGACGAGAATGACCTGGTGGAGAGTGAAGGTGAAGGGATTGACGTTGATGACGATGATCTTTTTGACCGAAGTTGATTGAGAGAACAGCATGAGAGTATAAAAGCATTCCATAATTGGCATTGTATAATACAACAGAATAAATAATATTGACCGATAATATACATGCGCATATACTAAAACTACAATTACATTTCTAGAGCTTTTAACACACTTGAGTAAAGCCTCCGCTGTAATGCTTGTTGCTATCTCCTATGGACTGCGGCAGTGCTGGTATTCGCAGAGCTCGCCCTTTGCAATCGTTCGCGCTCTCGCTTCCTCCTCCACTGTTCGACAAAACCAAGGCGTAAGAACTGCCCAGTACCTGGCGGCGGTCTTTCATCCATAATCAGCATCATCTCCTCGTACTCTGTACCTTGATGTGGTAGATCTTCATGCAACGGCCTCTTCCGTTTCGCATTAGTTGGTGGGTTCGGTGCATGAAGTCCACCATACTTATCTGGCATGGTGCCAAGAGACGGCTGTGGCTGTAGCATAGGAGGAATCTGTGGCAAGAAAACTGATTCGTCCGGGACCGATAAATCTAAACGAGGGACCGTTGTGGCTAAAATCTTCGACTCAAGCTCCAGTGCCCAAGAATCTGAAAATCGATTATTCGCGCCATCCAGTCCAGCATTGATATCATACCATATTGTAAGAGGGGTAGGTCGTAAGAGAGTTCTATATGTCTTAGGTTCTATTGTAGCCTGTGGAGTACTTATTGTTGTCGTCGTTGTCGTTGTGGTCGGTGTTGCCGTCATTGCCGACTGTGTGGATCCTGTACTTGCAGGTATCGATCCAGCTACTCTTTTTTCAGCCGCCGTCGCAGCACCTTGCTTTGCAGTTGGTTTCTTGTTTGTGGTATTCTGTGAATTGACTGCCACCTTAGCAGCTGCGGCGCTCAGCTTACCTTGAGCTGCCGACTTCTGTGGACCCTGGTCTTTTGTTGCTGAGGTCGCTGAATTAGCCGCACCTATCTGACTCTGGCTCGATTCTGATTGTGTGGAAGAAGGTGCTGGTACATTTCCTCTGTGGTCATAAATTTGTAATATTATGCATCCTAAATCGCGTGTTAGTTGAAAGCAAAATAGTTCCCCACCCACGTCTTAAACAATACCTTCATAGTATTGCACGCCAGCCTCTTTGAAGACTTCCACGGCGGCTGGAGGGATTTGCTCTAGTTCCACAAGCTCCAAAAAGTTCTACTAATATTTTAGTATTCAAACGAAACATAAAAGTCGAACTAATCGTACCTTTATCAGCGGACTGTTCTTTGGGATGATCGCATCCTGATTGATATCACATCAATATTGTCCAACGACAAGCGCAACTCAACCCATCACATCAGAAAATCTTATATACCTGATTGCCAAATCGATAATGAGTAGGGTGCATGTGAAATTCTATGCTTGGCGGGAAACCTTTGTACTTTTGGAGAATCTCCTCGCTAGTTTCAGCTAACAATACGTTAGGATCCCATTTGGACTATTGAGTATCCAGCACTCACCAAACTTGTACTCGGCCAGCGTCGGTCGCTTCCCTCCGGCCTTGTAAAATGCTTCATCATCGATTATGTGATTTCTCACAATAGCGTTTGAATTTGCATTCGCTGATATTGCAGATGCTGTTGAACTGTGATTCAATTGATTCTTCGCGGTCACGCTAGTTGATCCAGGTTTTCGCATAGCTAGATTAGTCGTCGGACTACTCGTCCCATTAGCCATGAGACTATTTTTCTGCGTGAGCTTTATTTTCTTGACGTTAGTGGTAGGAGTCTGCGCGATCGGATTGGGCCCTGACGGCGACTTCGCCGTCTTTGCCGCGCTCGCGTTCGCGCCTGTCGGTTTAGTCTTAGTAGCTGAAGCATTAGCAGGTCGCTGAGTATTGTTAAGCCCCGGAGGACGTGTCTTAGAGACCGTGGAGACCATTGAGTTGCGTCGGGAAGGGAAGGGCGGCTGGATAGTCTGGCTTACCGAACCGTCGTGATGATCTCAGTGTTCAGAGCTCCCGCAGGTCCCAAGAACGAAAACCCAAAAATGGCACAGTTAGGAAGCACTTATGGCACCAATTCACGCTTTCACTATTAGCCCTAAATCCAACTGTTCAGGATTACTATATGCGTCTTATCTTATTTAGTTATATACAAAATACAGCGACTTTTTGGACTTAAAATTACAATACAGCAAACTTCTTGAATACTCCAAGACATTGCAACATTATAGTAGTCTATTTTCGCGCCACTAAAATGCCCATTGAAAAACTACTGTTTATTTTCGACTAACGCTGTAGCCTCTTCTAGCATTGGTATACTGTCTGCAGCTCCTTCTCTCTCAACTGCCAAACATCCTGCTGCTGCTCCCCATTTTATGGCTTCAGGGACGGATTTATTAGCCGCCAGTGCCCCTACGAAGGCGCCGAGGAAACTATCTCCAGCGCCAGTGGTATCGACCACCTTCTTCGCCATAAACGGTTTCACGAATACTGGGTCCGAACCGCAAATAGAATAGACGGTTCCGTATCCACCAAATGTAGTTACCACTGTACCCTTAAAGTCATACTTCAAATGAACCTCTTTGACAAGTCCAGTTAGGGCATCGTAGTCCGACCAGTCTGTTTCAAAAAAGTCGTCTTGTACTAAGGCTACCAACTCCGACTCATTTACCACAAGATATGAAATCTTGGAAATTATCTCTGAAGTCAATATCCCTTGCTCCATCGGCGACGGATTGTATACTATCTTAATGCCGTTATCATACGCAACTTCAATGGCACGAAGAACAACTGGTAAGGGCAGCTCATTCTGAATAACAAGATAGTCGGTAAGCCCCTGGCCATCGACCTTGAACCAGTCGAGAGTAACATCTTCAGGCTTATATGTCCCGTTGGCACCAGGATGGACAAGAATACGATTCTCGCCGTTTAACTCTAACTAAATCTCTGTTAGCAGCCGATTGCCCTGCAATACTTACCCAGATCCAACTCACCAAGATGACAGCAACACCGGATTCTCCAGGTATTTCTTCGATCAGCGAAACATCCGTGCCTGCATTAGCCAATCCAGTCTTCAGTTGCTGTCCAAATGCATCCTGGCCAACACGGCCCACCATTCGCACGCCGACAGTTTTTGGGCTACTCAGTTTCCGGACGGCGAGCGCCTGATTCGCGCCCTTACCGCCACAATGCGTTGCGAACGAGTCGCAGTGTATTGTCTCTCCTGCTCGGGGTATCCTGTGTGTGCAGACAACGAGATCATAGTTGAGTGATCCGAATATGGTAACGTGAGGCATACTGTTCGCCGGATATCTGACAACGATTTTCACTCACAACACGGCCCTGTAGCTGAGACTCACAATTGCTATCTAGCTGTTTCCAGATTTATATGATGTACATGTCTTGTCGAAACCATGTAACAAGGGCTATCGGGGTTGAAATGTCGAAAGGGGAATCTCTGGGTTAGGGTAGGTATGAGGTTCAACTGCATTATTAGACGCTTAAGCCATCTCCATTCGGGGCATCCAGCGTTAAACAGTCTCAATATCCACATCGATGATATATGGCCATGGTGTGTAGTGAACACCAAATCTAATTACCCTTCCCCGGAAGAACAACTACTGATTTATCTACAGTCGCATAACTGCCGCTGAGGTATTGCAAACATTCTATTCGTGACGTACATAAAACCCAAAAATGCAAACTATTCAAGTCATATTCTAGGAATAACGCGTATATGCACGACGTAATCTAAATGGAGCATAACCTACACCACCGTAACCGCCCGACCTGACGAGCACTGAACATTCAACATCGCTCTAAATCCGACGTCATTCTTCCTTCTTAATATGCAACTTAATCCATATCGCGTCACTCAAATTTTAGGCAAATGAGCATTTTCAAAAACGACTGCACGCATAAGAATGTGTGCAATTGCCTTACTTGGTGGAACTCTAATCGGTGCTTCCGTCGGCTCTCCAGAAATATCGAGAACATTGACCTTCCGCTCTGCAGCTGTCAACGCGTCCCTAACGATAGTGAAAGGGAACCATTGAGCATCTGAATAAGGCATTTAGCAATCTGCGTAGTGCACGCACATCATGGACCCGCTTACCTCCCAACTCAGGATCGTGCTCCAAATGAATAGCTTCTCCGTCCGGTAGTGCTTCCGCTATCGCTCCAATCATCAAACTGGCAGGATATGGCCATGGCTGACTCGCATAAATGGCAACTTTTCCAAGCTTAACACCACTTTCTTCCCACACCTCTCTTCGCACAGATTCTTCAATGCTCTCACCAGGCTCGCAGAATCCAGCCAAGCACGAATAAAAGCTAGCAGGAAAACGCTTGTTTCGACCAAGTAACAACAGATCGCCAGCAGCGTTAACAACAGCAACAATAATAGTAGGGTCTGAGCGCGGGAAAGAAATATTAGTGACAACGCCACGCGACGGACAGGGTCCTTTCGCGACGCCACGATTAGTCGGAGGGCAAACTCGTTTTGCACCACCATTCACCGACATTGTCCGAGCTCCACAACCAGCACAGAACGGGTTTCTACGATTCCAGTCCATATAAGATCGCGCTTGAGCGTAAATAGCAGCTTCAGAGTAATTGAGGACGTACTGTGTGCGTACGGTGGTGAACGGCGCTCCGGACGCCTCAACCTTGTTCTGTATGTCGGCAAGCTTCGTAGCGTTCGGTGTCGTTGGATCGGCAGGAACAGTAACATCCAAAGCGAAGTAGGCTTGACCACTGTATTTCTCATAGGTCACACCACCAGTTTTTGATTCATCGATACCCAAAAAAATTAGAATAGGATCCTCCTACAAGGCTCGTGCGATCAGTTTTGGCCCCTTACAAACAATGCACCATGACTATGAAAATGCCAGGCAAAAATACCTTAGAAGAATCCCACTCGGCGATGGTCTCTGGCTCCAGCTTTTCAAATGGGTTTCCAATCGCCTCTTTAATGTCATCATACACCAAAGTGTTCAGGAGACCTGTATCCGGGAAGATTGACGGTTCCAGACTCCGCATCGGTAGAAACCGCGTAGTAGGGTTGGTAAGAGCATCTGATAGAAAGGCATAATTTTCACGCAAGAATGACACTCGATTGAGTGGACTTCCTGCAGAAGTCACGGCCGTTAGTATTGTTGCTTATGAATGCTGTTGACTTGTTGGCCCGTTAAGGACGATACTCAAATCAATAAAATAGAAACTGCATACCGGAGAAGTAAGCATCGACGGACTCTCCGTACCTCTTTGTAAGAGGAGTAACTAGAGAATTAGTCATGGCGAATGACCATCTGACGGAATACAAACGGAGTTGGGCCCTTAAATGTGGGGTATATAATGACTTGCCTCAGTCAGCAGCTCAAACCCAAGAGTAGCGAAACCAGCTCTTTCAATACGAGCAATTACTGCGTTCAATCGCCTTGATAGGAAACAATGCAATACCAATAAGGGATTGTTTAAATATCAGCTGAGATCTCCGGTCTTTTTCACTGGGATGCTGTTGATAAGTGGCAGATTGCTCGTTTGCAGGATGATGCGCTTATTAGCGCCGAACAGATGTCGCCCGGAACAACCTTATCGACGAAGTGCATCCGCAATAGCCCTACTCGCTACTAAATGACATAATACCCTAATTTTTCTTTTCAAACAATGCCCTGTGCGGCTCAGAAGGTATCTGCCAACAACAGAGGGCAAAGTAAGCAAGCGATATGAGACTATTGGTAGCCATCGCAGCCACCGCAATTATACTTTCGCCGACTGTCAATTGTCGGCACAATATGCCAACCGTTGGTTCTTAACCTATTATTGACAGACCAGGATTTGAGGTCCGCAACTAGGCATCCGGGTATTTCGAGGAGTATACTGTCATAGTAGACAAAAGATATCTGCTGAGTATAATTTAGTCACGATCGCTCTTGTGTACTCATCCTGTCTACGCCATCTTACTCATACTCCGACGTCAACCTAACTGACGTCCCTCGGTGTTCACTACGACGTTGTCGTCCTCAACAGCGGCCACGGTATCTTCTGATACTGCGACACCGCCGAATATTTCGGGAAAATCAGCCGCAGTCATTAGCTCACTCCAAGGAACAGTGGACCGCCTTGCAACAGCGCTGACTACTGGCCCCCCTGCTCAGTTTCTGCACAGGTGCGCCTCGGACTTTACGCGACTCCGCGTGGATATTACACGCTCCCTCGCGCAGAATTCCTCTCCTAGAGGCCTTTCATACGCAGCAGTTGTGGCAGTATCCGGACTTGTTATCGGTAGTCTCATTATGCGACGATTCTTTGGATATGCTGCAGCTGAGCAGGCCCAGCCTCAAAAGCATAACAGCGATTACTCCACGTCAGATCACTATGCGGACGACTCGAAGCCGGATCATATATTAGTCAAACATGGTAAACAGTTTCTTCGAGTTGATTTTTCCAGCCCAGGAGATATTGCAAAAGGCCATGCTACGGTTGGTGATGTCCGTGCCACTGCGGCTCGATTTCTCGGACATGGCAAAGACGACATCACCCTGGTTTTTGGCGGAAAAAAGCTTTTACATGACAAAGAAAAGCTAGTGAATTTGAAGATTGCCTCTGGAGCGCGCATGCTTGCCATAGTTTCGAAGCACCGGAAGGCAAACGAAGCGGTTGGCGCTCCGCGGCAGCAGGCCAAGAAAGCGGCGGTGCCAACAGATCCTTTAGAGCGGATAGATAATGTGTTGAATGCTGCAGCTGCAGAGCTGGTGCCTAAGATAGATCAGTTTGTAACTTCCCCACCTGCGGATGCGTCTGATAAGTCGGATGAGCATCGCATTCTCTCTGAGTATGTTTCCCGGAGGTTTTGCGTAGTTGCTTTATATACTTGGCCTATTACTTGTCCTCGTTACTGACTGCATTTTCAAGATTAATTTTGCAGCGACTGTTCGCTCTTGACGAGATTGACACTCACGAAAATCCGGAAGCCCGCAGACGACGTAAGGAAGCGGTCAACAAGTTGCACGAATATCAAGCACGAGTCGACGCAGCCATGAGCACTGCGGATACATCAGAAACATCACTTAGTTCTTGTTAATTTATGAGGCGTTCTTGTTTAAAGTGTAATTTCAGTTGGTGCCCGAGTTAGAATGCAATTATCAGTTACATTGTGCATTATACATGTCTCTCTTGCCTCTGGCAATTTGGTAATATTAGTTGTATTAGACAGAATACTGCTTGATTCATTGTGTATATACAGGACCGATGGCTTACTCATACATGATTCTAAGTATCGGACTGATGGTCCTCACTAGCAGTCCGAATGCATATAATCTAGTTTTAGTACCGAGTGTCAACACCTTTTCGACTGCACTTTCAGGATCAATTTCCGTCTCCTGGTCTTTTCCATCTGCTTCTCTTTTCAGATATTCTTTTCGCAATTCGTCAAATCGTACTGGATTATCTGTCAAAACGGCATCCACTTGCAGCGCCAAGCACATTCGCATGGCTTCATCTGGATTGACTGTCCACACATAAATCGCTTTGCCTGCAGCCCGCGATTCACGTATAAGCGCGTATCCATCGGTCGAGTATAAGGACGCAAGTAGAATACTGAACCCGACCAGTGTTGGTGCCTCAAGGAATTTACGGGCATACCATATGTTCGCGCCGATATGCATCATGGGTGTCTGAGGAAGGTATTTTTCACAGTAGGGAAGAAATTTGACCTACTCTACGTGAGTAACAAGAGCATGATGTGCAATAAACTCGCAATACATACCATCCAAATTCCCAGCACAATTCGACTGTTCCAGAATATGAAGTCGTCTTTGATCTCCTTCATAGCCATGGCGATACCCTCAATAATGTCGACCTCATTATCTGCCTTAACGTCGATTACCAGCCACTTGTCGTCAAAGTTCGCATTCGACACAAACAATTCCAATACCTCTCGGAGCAGCGGCATCTTTTCATTGGGTGGACGTACTGTAAGCAGCTTGTCAAGATCTCCAATATAAGGCCGCTTCTTGATAGGACCTCCATTGCTGCCAAAGACACGTTTAGTCGAAGGGTCGTGCGATATGACTACGAAACCGTCCGAAGACATGTGCACATCTATATCATATGTTAATGCATTATTCTCGTCCCGGATATGGTGTATTGAATTGGCATGCACCTGTCTCAATTGCGTCTGCACCGTCCTCTATTGCAGCTTGTAGTGCAGACAGTGTATTCTCCGCATACTTTGCTGAATATCTATTACAAGCGTGACTTTGTTAGTCTGCATTCTCGGTAACGCATAGTCTTCTACATACCCTCTGTGTCCTACAGACAATGGGACCAGCTTTCTTGTGCCGTCAGCCGCAGCCTTTGGCTTCGCAGAAAACCGATGTTGCTCAATATCTCTTTCCGTTTCCATGAATATATGTTCCGTCCAATGTGGCAGAGAAGCCTCACTAAACCGAGTCTGGCGACCGTCAGTGATCTTTAGTCCATGCGGATGCCGTCTACTCTGTTTAAATCACTTCGATTTGAGTCTCGTCGTCAAGCAAACAGAGTGATATTATAGACTCTGGCCATATGTGATATTCCGCATCTTACTATGGTCATCAAAACCATCTGCACATCATTGCTGACTCAAATCAACGATGGTCAAGCACGTGCCTGCTATATAGAGGGTTAGTTAACGTTTACAGACATGAGAAGCCGCATATGTAGACACATCTTTTTAAGTTTCTTCGTTGTTTTGCGACTTAAATAAAACTTTAACGCGGCTGCAGCCTAAGGACGCAAATCAGCCTCGACCAACAACAACGCGGGTCCCCACTCCCACAGTGGTGTGATCGCGCCTCACAGATTTCACTCAGTGGTCACAAGCGAGTCACATCACTCGACGACAGTGTTGTCGTCATCAATCAGGGTTTTGTGACTTGGCTAATAGTGGATAGTAATTACTGTCAAAAAGAATAGTACCTGCGAGAGTGGCATTTCGAGTCTGATAGTTAGATATCCAGCTTATCAATCAGTTTAGATTGGTTAACATCTGGAGAGGAGAAGAAATGGGCGCGTCCAGTTCGAAGTTGTCGTTCAAGCAGTCCGTATTTCGGTTATTCGAGGAGCCGAATATTCCACCGACAGACCCCTTTTGGGCTCAGGTAATTATGGATTTGGTTGCTTCATATACTGCAACAGATTTGCATCGGTGTCTATTGAGCGACTGGATTGTTATAGCATACGCTAACGTTTGGTTGTAAAGTTCTGGGAGGTCCCAGAATCGGCAGATGATATATTTGCTCTTTTCTCTTCATCTGATGTACGTCGCACCCGAGATGCTGCCTTGGTGAATCTCGAACATTTACTGGTCAGTGTGATATCGCGGCTTGTCTATCTCCTTCGCCATTCTCAGATACATTATGTGCCGACCCAGCAATCGTGGCAACCAGGTGCTGACCATAGTTCGAGATCGACAGAAAGTGCAGACGACCGTGGAGAGCAACCACTGTCAGCTGCACGTGCTACCAGGGAAACATTAAACTGCATGCGGATTATAACTCGCGTAATGCCGTTTATTTACGAGAAACCGGAATTGGCAGACTGGCAGCATGACCTGTTCTGGGGTGCAGATTCGGGTGGTGGGGAGGAGTCGATACCTGGAACGGAAGAAGGCGATGATGCAGATGATCGGCCGCTAGGTGCGGCACTTATCGACACACTTACCGACTTTCTGTTCCTGCCTGGTTTTGCGATTCCTTTAGCCCAGGGTCTGCCGACTACCGTTGCATATCTCATCTGGGAAACAGGCATTGGAAGTACTACACCAATTGGCACGACAAATCAATTCGAATCTAACAAGATTGAGACACTCAAAACTATGTTAGCACTTGTTTCACAAGCAATGTACTATCCAGCATACGCCTTGCCAATCCAAGGTGTCAGGTTCACGAGTTATCTGGTGTGCAACCCCGATAAACGTGTGGTTTTGGGGATGCTATGTTCGTTGCTGAACACAACTATGAAATATAACCCTGGCTGGAGGCTGCCATATAACCATGTTGTTTTCTCTGATCCGCGGCAGTTGCTTGTCACCTATGCCCTACAGCTGCTGATAGTTCTAGCGACATACTCTGTTCCAGAAGACGAAAACCTAGCGGCGCTCGGGATCCACATTTCCGAAGAGCCTGACGGCACCGCACGCAAACACCAAAAGAATTGGTACAGATTTTATTTGGCACGCCTACACAGAATTCAGGATCTGCAATTCCTTGCGGACGGAATGTCGAGATTACTGAATCAACCTATGCAAGCCGGCGCATCGTATCTGCCGGGTAGCCAGAAGCAGGTAGAATGGGCTCCAGAGTTGGTTATGCTGTTTTGGGAATTGATAAGACACAATAGTGTAAGTTCACAAGAATTAGAATAGTTGACAAATGCTAATGAGACAGCGGTTTCGAAACTATGTAATTTCGTCGGACAGAATCCATGATTTTGTGGTTCTATTTCTTTACTACGCACACACATTTCGCCTCGATGTATCGCGCGTTGGGTTGGTCAGACTTTGTGCATATGTCCTGCAAACGATTTCTTGCGACTCTGTATTCTGTGTCCGTCTCAATAAGTCGTTTGATTCACATCATGCCTTACCATCATCGATGCGAATTTCTGGATGGGATTCGTCGTCCGCAGCTAGTGGTGGAACATATGCAGACTATCTCTTGCTGTCTATCTACAGTCTAATTACAACCAGCAAAGGGCGATTGTCAGCGCTTTACCCTTCACTTCTCGATATTCAAATAAACCTATCCCCTCACATTGTGAATATCGGGCGGCTTACGTGTACCCGCTTAATCCACCTTTTCTCATCACTCACGACTCCATCATTTGTTGTTGCCAATGAAAGCAACCACGTGTTAGCGGACAAACTGTTACTTGCGATGAACGGAATGATTTCTAATAATAACCACCAAGCGAATGCGAATCTTCTGTATACGACTATGAGAGCACGAAGACTATTTGAAGCGTTCAGAGATTTGACTTTTGAGCGGTGTTTAGAGGATGTACGACTTCAGCGACGGACAGCTGGTGTAGCGGGAGCCACGGATCGCAAGGACGACGTGGTTATAATGTTTAACGCCGATGAAGCTGCGGATATCCCGTCAGGTGCAGATGGTTTGCCGGATTATGGCGGAAACACAGGTAAAGGTAAAGGCAAGGCATCTGCCGAGAGTGACGGATCCAAGGGATCGTCGACATCGATAATACGACAATCTTCGGAGGACGGAGAGCCGTTCAAGCCGACGCAGCCATGGTTCGAGTCGTGGCATTCGAAGGTTCATTTAAATATCATATTACATCTATTAGACGTCCTACCTACGCATATACCGCGATTAAATATGGTGCCGCCATTACGTTCTGCGTCTTCGAGCGGAAGTACGTCGCCTACCCGACGAGCCCGAAATCAATCTCCGGTGCGGGACGCCGAGATTATGGCCGCATTGAGACATTTAGACGACGAAGCAGTGCTACCGGAGTCGTACGCGCGAGAATTCCATGAGCCGATCGCGTTTGAATGGACAATCGCTGCAAAAGGGTGGTACTACTCGGTCTTATGGAGTGCGATCTTTATTATGCATGAAGTTGTCGGCAGCGAGACGACATCAGGCCTTGCGTCTGTGACTGGTGTGGGAGGCGGGGCGGTAAATGGCGGGGTTAGTGCGATGGGCGTTTGGCGCGGTACGAAGGTCGTACTATTTAGAGTGCAGGAGACTAAAGCTGCAGGACCGAGTTTGCTGCGGCCTAGAGGTGCTGTTGATGCGGTGGCAAAGTCGGCGTTGGACAGATTGGGGGGCGGTCCGAATCAGACGCAGCAGTCTCCGTAATTTGCGTACAGTAATATGCACCTGCAATTGTAAATTATGAATATATGGTACGATGTGCCTTGAAATCTAATGCCAAACATTAAATATCTAATTGTGTTAATGACGCGTTTCGTCATTCCAAGTCTCACCACTGTCACGCGGATGTGCGATAAGCCACAAAATATATTTCTCTCGACTTTTGCTCGCGAAAATGCAACTCCAATTATTACTGGGGCTTTCAGGTTTTACCTAATCATTCGATCACCGGAATACAGTAATTAAATTAATTATCAACTACAGTCGCATGTCCTAGTCTGATGTTAAAAATATCAGGGGGCTCGCAGATGAATGTACCTCGCGAGTCAATTTTTAATCAATCAACTTTCGTGGTGTCCCATTGGGTTAGGGTATGCTCTATTGAGTTGCTTATCTTAATTTCTGTTAACACGTGAGCAATGTCAAAATTGTGCACGTTGTTTTTGCTGATCAGTTTAATACCTAAATCGTGGATCTTCCTCGTGTCATACGCTGCTCAACAGGCGAGCACAGGAATGAGATGTAATCTGAGCCTGATATCTGGGGGAAGCACTATTTCCGAGATTGGCATTTTTGCTTGGGCTTCCATTGCATTACTTTTAAGGATTCGAATTTTACATCACGTAACCCAAATGGAGCACGAGTTGGCCTGTCAGTCATCTGTCAATATTTGAGACAGATGGATGATGGACTGTAGCGAGATTTGTAACGTTCTAACGGCCAAGATGTAACATGACAGATAACATGATTAAGTTCCATAGAAGATTGTGATCGGCAATGCCGAGAGCTTCACCGGATATGAGGTTAGGGTCCGTGGCGGAAGATACTCAAAATTCCATGAAACCAACCACTGTCGAAAGCAGAAACAGTATATAGAGCGTTTAATAACTAATGACATCACGATGCGGTCTAAGCATAGGCGAAAGCTGGTCCAATGACTTCGAGAATTGCTGAAGGTCAGTGGCAATTAAGTATGGTGACGACTGCAACGCAGCGTTTCCTCGGCACTAAGCGGCTGACCAACTCATGACGTCACATCACAGCACTCGTGTGACATTGTCCGGTAGAAAGTTGCTCGACTCTTGACTCGACTTCGACTCCCACATTTCCTGTTCGTGCTCGCCTAATCGAAAGCTAGTAGTTGCCAGCCGTCCTTAGTCTCGGTCGACAACATTGAAGATAGGGAACAAGGGAGAAGTGCAGAGAGAGCCGAGGCTACGGGAAAGTGCGGCGCGGAAGGGTCGGAGGGACATAAGTGCATAAGCGCAGGGGTTTCTGTTCCAAGATGAGTAGTTGGCATCCCGCCACTGAACTTTGAAGACTGCCGCACTGGCTGCAAGTGCTGACACAAAAACTTACTATCGAGTGATACAAAACAAACCACTCTCGCTCCCTTTTTATCTTATCCCATCAAACCTATCATAAATATCCTCTACCTTTTTACATCACTATCACCTCCACAACAGGCAGTCATGTCTTCGTCTGCAACTGCCGATGTCAAGATTCTCGGGATCCCGCTCAACTACATCATAGCGGCTTTCCTAGCAGTGTCTCCCGTCACTTCCTATGCCGATCAAATGTTCTATGTGTGGCGGCGGAAGTCCTCTGAGGGATTCGCTCTTGACACATCCGGCCTTCTAATAGCTGTGTCGACACTCAGAATCTATTACTGGCTAGGACGGCCTCTGGAGCTTCCAATCTTTCTGCAGTCCGTTTCTATGCTCGTTGTTCAGCTTATCTATCTGAAGATGGCACTCATGTACATGCCCGCTGTCTGGCGCCGATCAAAGTCTATGGAAGATGTCTTCATTCCGTTTAAGAGGCCGATATATTTCTGGCAATGGAAGAGCGATTGGAAATTCTATCTTGTATGTTGTATTTCTGTGTGAAACTTGTGACCGTTATCGTGTCACGTGATTGCCCCTAGCGAAACACTCCACGAGTACACTTGCTTACATAGATTTTAGTGCATTGCCATCTTTATGGCCGTGATAGGCATATTTGAATTATGTTTAAGGCCATTCGACACTTGGTTTGCGATCATTGCCCGTCTGGCTGTGGCTTTGGAGGCCATTTTGCCGCTACCGCAACTGATTCTCAATTACACGCGACATTCGCTGGCTGGCTTCAGATTCACCCTTTTGTTCGCTTGGGTGTCGGGCGACTTTGTGAAGACGCTTTTCTATTACATTGATGGCCAGGAATACTATTACAAGATCGGTGGTACGTGTCAAACAGTTCTCGATTTCGGAATCCTGGCTCAATATATCTACTACTGGCGCAAGAAGAGACTCGAAGATCGCAAGGCGAAGGAATTGAATGTCGAAGTCGAGGACTTGAAGAGCGATTCGGGCGAATCGCTCTCTGACGTAGACGCTGACGAAGACGCTGCGTTGTTACCTTCTGAGACTGTCGCGACGGCGAATACTGCGCACACAACTGCGACTGCTGTTACTGCCAAGCCGTTGACTCCGGAGCAGGTTGTTTAATTTAAGAGAGTTTTTTGCACGTGTTTCGTTACGTGCAGTTAATGTTTCTACAAGGTTCATAGACGGTGTTATTAAGATACGGCGGCGGGGTTATTCGGATTGTGCTTTTTAATGTGGTACTTCGGTATGGGGTATTGTTCGGGACAGATTGCTTTGGTTTTTCCAGGTTAGGTGGGTTTAGACGCTGGGGTTATTTTTTCCGCTTTTTTATTATTGTCACGCCATGTTATGACCTTGTTACGATCCGTTTATTGACCCTCCTCATCCACCTCTTAATTACTGTTCTATTTATATATTGATTGTACATAGTGCCCAGGAATGCTAATGAGGTTCCTTTTTTTTTTTGCGGTACTGTTCTTAGATTGGGCTTAGTTTATAGAGATTTTAATCGATGGGAGCAGATTGCGGGATTCGTTATGATTTATTGTGGATGTTAAGATTTATAGTGGGATATGGAATACATTGCTCTTATGGATTCTTTATGATTAGTAATAGTGCAGTTTAGTTTAACATTGCTAGTGAGACGAGGCAGAAGCATACTAGCTAGTCGTCTACCGTCCCTACGGGACTTTTATCGTTTTGAAGTATTGCCGTTTTAAACAGATGTACGGCGCGTACGCGACATAACTATCAATGTATTACAAATCTAACCTAATCTAATTACCAAACCAACACCCAAAATAATTAAGTTGATATAAATACAACAATAAAAAAATCTAAAGCTTCTCGGTCTCAACGTCGAGATGTTTCTTCTCACTAACAATATCCCCACTTCCATCTGCACTGACACTTTCAATAATATCAGTCTCGCCACCATACGCAGTAGTCCAGATATCTCCCGAAATCGTCTCCGGGACGAAAGTTTCCTGGGGCGGGAAGACTAAGTTGAGCGAGACGTAAACAAAGACAGCGACGTTGAAGCCGTAGAGATAGTTGAGGTCCCAGAGGTGCACGATGCCGCCTTTCAATCCCAGCGACGGCGAGACGCTGTTTGCGAGACCGGGCAAGTTCGGACCGAGCGAGACCATGAACGCGACGAGTGCGCGCCAGTTCAAGCCGTGCCAGTACTGATATCTGCCATGCGGGTCATACAGGGCGGGCACATCGACTTTGCGACGCTTGACCAACCAGTAGTCTGAGGCGAGAACGCCAGCTACGGGTGCGAGAAAAATTGCGAGGCCAGCCATAAAAGTCAGAAGCGAGGACGCGGAGCTAATAATCTTCCAGGGCTGCATGATCCAGCCGCCGATTATGGTGACTATTATGGCGCCTCGGCGAATGTTGATATACTTCGGGAAGAGCGAAGTTAAATCGTTGGCAGCTGTGATGACATTCGCAGATAAGTTACTATGACGATCGAGTTAGTGATTTGTACCAGCCAGGGGGTTCTCTATGCTGACTTACGTTCCGATCTGGCCGACAACCCACGAGAAGCCCACAAAGAAGCGAGCAGTGCGGCCTTTAGGACCAGTCCACATTGACGCGAGAACTGAAGGATCCCAGATATATTCGCCGTAGATGACCTTGCCGGCGGACGTAGCGATGATAGCCATGACCGCAAGGAAAGTGCTGATGACTGGAAGGAAGAGACCTTGCCAATACTGGCCTTTCTTTCCATGCATGTATCTGGTAAAATCAGGAATATTGGTCGCCATGGTAGCCCAGCCACCGGCAGATGACATCATGCACGTCATGATCAGCCACGCCCTCTGGGATCCACGGACAGCTGGTTCCTGTGCCCAGATGTCGCCGCTCGAAGACGCGTATTTGACCATACCTGCGGCGACGCCAATGGAACTCGCCATGACAACGACAGCCTTGAAGATGAAGAACCAACGGAGCTTGTGCGGCGGGATCAGGAGAATCGGGAATTGAATGCACCAGAACAGCACGTGCGATGCTAACTGTTGGGTGGTCACGCCCATGCTCGCGGGAATGTGGTTCGGGATATTGAGGTAAGACGGCCAGATTGCGGAGATACAATTTGTGAGCGCGAACGAGCCCGAAAAGGTCTGGATGGAGTGCCAGAAGATCGCGGTCACGAAGCGAATAACGACGGCGAACTTTGCAAAATTGAACCCGAAGCTAGAGCGCGCAGCGACGGGGTACGGTACGTGGAGGTTCGCGCCAATGGCACCATTGAACATCATGGGAATGGCGACAATCATCATGCCGACGCAGTTGCATAGAATGGCCTCTCTCCAGGTCAGCCCAACCGAAATGATGGACGAGGGAGCTTCCCAGCCCTGCATATTGAGTGCATCCGAGAACCAGAACCCGAGAATTGTGAACGCCGTCCAAGTTCGACGCTCTGGTGGAGTGACATCGTTGTCCTTGTTCGTCCAGGTATCCGACGGAGCAAAGGACGATGACTGCTTTGGCAGGACCCAGGCAGAGCGAGAGGTAGCCTTTCTCTTCATGTCAGCGCCAAGGCGGTCGAATCGGCTGCGAAGCGTCATTGAGTCGAGACAGCGATGAGCACACAGCAAATTTAGACAGTACTCAGAGACAGGAAGGGGCAGCGTACGCGAGCTTTAAACGTCGGCAAAGACAGGTGGGAGCGTTTCACTTGACACGAATTCACCGTCGGCGGCATAAGTAGATGACAGGCGATAGCGATAACGGCCTCTGCAAACAACGCAAGAGTCATTGCGCTTAGGGCGAAATCAATTTTGGACGAAGTATCGTGAGCCGATAACAAGCACCTGATTCGGAACATGGCATACGGCGCAATGGGGAACGGGGAGGTCCGACGATAACCTTGCAACTAGCGTTGAAAATTTCCATACCACTCATCCGCACAATTGAGAATCATAGGACAACTGACATTGTCCCAACGGCAGTAAGCTTAAGCATACAAGTAGACGGCACTGGCCTACGGGCAAGACGACACAAATAAGAAATTGCAGTACCTAACCGTGAGGCACGCACCATAAGACTACGATCAGGTTGTCCTGGAATCTGACAGGTTACTAGTAAGTAAGCATACATTAGATTGTTACCCGACTTTAAGCAATAATAGGTACTCACAATACTAATCTCTGTTTTACTGTAACTATATTGTTCTTAATCTTCAAAGCCACAATGCCCGCGGCGACGGCCAGTGCCTTCAAGGCGTCATCTACAGGCCGTTGAGGCGTTTTTCAGGCTGATGACAAGCATTTACCCGCGCAATTTGTACTTTCACCAATATACTATTATTCTCACTTTCTGCTATTGGATGTTTTCAAAACCATAGGATTCGACAGCTCGTTCCGTTCGTTCCAGGAATCTTATCCGGCCATTACGGCGCCGCACTGCAAAAAAGTATCTGACGCATTTGGCAATCAGCGCCGGCGGATTTCCTAATCTGGATAATCGAGTAATAAGGTTGTGGCTGTGCTTTCTTGGCTCTTGCGCAGGGTTTTGCTTGCATATTTATTTGAGCTTGTTTCTCGGAGTTCACCGGGCGGAGAGTGGAACTACATTTAATCATTGATTATGGATGCCCCACTTGTAATGGATGCATCTATCTGCCTTACTCCTTTGATCCGATTATCCAATTAGATATTGAACTATCATACCCATCGAAAGTACTCAGACCGACGCCGTCTCTGAAAAATGATATGTTATTAGAAGATAGTGAGCAACAGTGGGTTCCTACGGCTACCATCTTGTTGCCTGCAAACGACGTAATCTCATGCTCTTTTCCTCCGACTTCTCGTAATGCGCCAGCAATAGGCAACCTTGCGCCTGCGCACTGGCATATCATATTGTACCTCAATTTGGAAATTATATTCCACGTGAATATCTATGTGACAAGATCGCAAACCCATACAACAATTTAACTACCATAACCAAATAAATCAATATAATACATCACTTCTCAGCCAACGCCTCCAAAATCTTAAGAGCCTGTAACAACCCAGCCTCATCCTGTTTCCGACCCACAAGTTGCAATCCGACAGGAAATCCCTGATACGCCTTCGCTCGGTTCTCAGGGAACAAGGCCTCCAGCCGATGCTCTGCCTGCGTGATAGGCGACGAGAACTCGAACTTGTAGTCCTTCTTGTTCGAATCAATCGTTTCAACGGGGAAAATGGCAGCGGGGTAATCGAGCGTGTTCCATGCCAGAATTACAGTATTGCTCGTCAACGGTTCCTTCGGTCGCGGAAGCTGTGGTTGCGCGGGAAGAAGTATCACGTCAACTGGTTTGCCGTCCTTCGTTTTGGCTGCAGTGTCGAGCCAGTATTGTAGCCACTCATGCTGCATCTTCGCACGCTTATGACTGAGCGCCCAAAATTGAATGAGGTCGATAGGCTCACATGGGTACAATCCGCCGTCCACGACAGCATCCGTGAGAGGCTCACCCGACTTCGTACAGATCTTTTGCAAGAACTCACCGCCGTCGGCTTTGAAGAACGCAGTCGCGAGGTCGGCTAGTTCGTCGCCGTGTAGGAGTTCCATGTCGATGAGCTCATGGCCGGCCCCAGAGACTTTGTCGATGAAAGACGAGTAGATGGACGTAATTGGTTCGTAGGTCTTGACGCCACGAATAACGCCGATGCGCAAGACGCGCCCAAGTGGTTCCGGATCGACCCACGGAAGGCGAGCACACGACGGGTCGACAAGCCATGGCTCAGCCTTTGCGATCGAGCGGACAATGAGCTCGAGGTCGCGCGCGGACGTAGTAACCGGACCGTCGACGCAGAGAACACCGGTGACGTCCTCTCCGTCAGGCCAGTAGCCCTTGATATTGTGGTACGGAAGACGGCCGGACGAAGGCTTGATGCCGAACGAGCCGTTGCAGTACGCCGGCACACGAATCGAGCCACCAATGTCGGTCGCCATACCAATCAGCGAGCCACGGAAGGCAACTATCGCGCCAGCGCCGCCAGAGGAGCCGGCAGCAGTGATGTGCTTTGAGTATGCGTTGCGAGTGGGACCGATTAAGTTGTTTTCTGTGTCAAGGACCATCATAGACTGCGGGACGTTCGTCTTGACGTACATGATGGCGCCGAGATTCTCCATGACGTCCACAATCGCGGACGAGGCTGGCTCAGGCTTGTTAACGTAGGCGGGCATGCCAATGGTTGAGTCGATGCCTTTCAAGTTGTACGAATCCTTGATCGAGATTGGAAGGCCGTGAAGCGGACCGACAGGCTTGCCGGTCTTGACGAAGTATTCGTCCTGCTTCTTCGCGACTTCATATGCCCGTTCAAAGAATAGTTCTGTGCAGCAGTTAATCGCCTGATGCGCGAGCGCGGCCCTCTAAACATTATTAGCTTTTTGCGTCTCAACTGATCTCGGAACCGAATCGACTGACTTTGCAGAACGCAACCGTGACCTCCAGCGACGTGTAGACGCCTTTGTGCACCTGCTCTAGCAAGCCGACGGCATCGTAGTTACTCGTGATCTCGACCTCTTTATCAGTTAGGACACCGCAAGATTCGGCAAATTTGGTCAAGTTGTCGACATCGGTCGGGATCTCGACACGCCAATCGGTCGGGATAGCGTCGATAAGCGCCTTTTTCTTCTCGGCCGAAATTGCGATATATGTCGGTTCTGAAGTCATTGTGGTTCTAGTGGAATATAACAACACTTGTGAACGAGCTCGAGTGGTGTGGGGCCCAGGACAGGGCTTTTAGGGGAGTAGTGTGGGCAAGTCGGCGCCAACAAGGTTTTCGGAGTCTTATCTGGGAGTCAACTTGCGATAACTTTCACGGACTATGCCACAACAGATCCTGCATCCATTCATGACGACGCAGCGACTCCCAACTATCGTAACTTAGTGGTAGGCATTATTCGCAGCTTGCAACCTATGCAATCTTCGTAGCGCGATTTCACATTGACACTGACCCGGCGCGCGTCGAGGCCGCAGGAGGCCGGTTTCCAAGCTTGCTGCGTTTGGTACAAGCATGATTTTCAAGCCACGTACTTACACTTTCGTATGACAGACGCCTTTGTAAATCCGGATTTTTGCAGTTTAACGTTTGATGAAGCTTTGGTAAGCCCGCTGGTGTGTAGACTTGAAAGCTGGGTCGCCGACGGGGTCAAAGGCAGCCCTTAGCCCTCGCACGACGAATTAGACTATCGCAAACAGCTGGAACATGATTTAAAGTTACATTTTACATTCTTGAAAATTGACGATATTGGAGTACTTTGCATACTATACGTTACTGTTTCCATGTTGTAAATTGAAGTCATAGGCTGGCGGATCAAGAGGGAAGCAGCCTGATTTACGGGGCCCGAATACCGGGTCACATGATAGGGTAAGGGTATACAAAGCTTGATTGCCCGTCGGCGATTTGAGCGACCTATCGATAAGACGTTATCGGGGCTCCGGGCGACGGAGCCTCCGCGAACGGCGCCAGTCACCCCCTGCCCTGATACTGGCTCGCTGGTCTCCGGAATGTTGAACTGTGATACCATTACCGAATCTCGGAACATTCAATGCTTTCAGAACAAAATAAAATAAAACCATAAGTTGAATCCTAAACGTGGAGACCGTAACTTGTTTGGGTGAAGACGAGTCGAAGTGGATCTGATACGTTGTCGCGACAATCCTGACCAAAAATCACGCCGATACAAGTGGACATATCCCAGCATTGCGAATCCTATATTATTCTTCTTCTACCACTCTACTTTACCACTTCACGCCGGCATTCAACATCCATTTGGACAAAATGACTGTGACAACTCCCCTCACCATTTCCACCGCGCGTCCCGCGCCATTCCCGCTCCCGGCGGGCCGCACAGCATTGATCATCATCGACATGCAGCGCGACTTCGTCCTGCCGTCCGGCTACGGCGCAGTACAATGCCCATCCCCCGAAATTTTTGCACAAGTCGCGAACCTCATCCACCCGTGTCTCGACGCACTTCGCGCCGCCCGCCATCTCGGCATGACGGTCGTTCACACTCGGGAAGGACATGTGCCCGATCTCTCGGACTGCCCGCCAACGAAGCTCGACAGACAACTTCATGCTAACAAGCGACATATACTGTGCATTGGAGATGAGGGCCCTATGGGCAGATTACTTGTCCGTGGCTCGTACGGGCATGATATAGTCGATGAGCTCAAGCCGAGACGGGATGAAGTAGTACTGGATAAACCTGGCAAGGGTTCATTCTATAATACCGATCTTCACGAGATCCTGGTGTCCAGGGGAATCACCCATCTATTGTTCTGCGGCGTCACCGCTGAGTATGTTCTCTTCCCCTTATGTATCACTGTTGAGGCTAATTGGTAGATGCTGCGTTGCTACGACTTTCCGAGAAGCTAATGACCATGGATTCGAATGCTGCGTGTTGACTGATTGCACCGGTGGTTTCAACGGCACTATTGTTTCTGCCACTATGGACATGTTCTGTGCGTACGATGGTCTCCTCGGCTACGCTTCTACTTCCAAGGCCGTCGTGTCCATCGCCGCGGCCCATTCCGCTGACACTCTCGCTCAACTCGAGCCGCCTCTTGCGGCGTCGCCCTTGTCGCTGAATCCGCTGCACGCATCGTACGTCTCCGAAGCAAAGTCTGTGACCGACGTCATCACCAATATCTACGAATCCTTGGACGAGTCTATCTTCGGCTCGCTCACACCCCGCGAGAGCGCACTTGCTCAGGCAGCCAAGTTAGATGCAGAAAAGACCGTCGATATCGACGGCACCCGCGATCTGCCACTCTTCCACGGCGTTCCGTTTGCGAGCACACCAGAATTCACCCCATCTGCGACGATCCTCTCCCAAATCACATCCGAAGGCGGCATCTACCTCGGAACTGTAGTGTCTCCCTACGCACTGCTTACCGCAAACCATACAACTTACGTCCTCACCACAGTCGACCTCAGTCCAAGCCTCCCATCGACCGTGTCAGCTTACATGACGACAAAAGGCTCTGTTTCCACAACAGGAATTACACTCCCATCCCCCTCAACCTCAACAATCACGATCCTCGCTCTCTCCGTCCTCGACGCAAGATCCCTCTGGGCAACGCTCCTCAGACTGCCAAATACGGCCCCGGAAGCTCTTTTCCAGCATTTCAGAGATCGCCCGATCATCTCCGTCGATTACCGTGGTTTTGAAGTAGGTGGCATCCGATATGCCGTTGCGTCTCCTTCCAACGCCACATTCGGTAAGAAAGTTGATGAGATTTTCAACAAGAATGGAATGCTTCCCGGCCGCAAAGTCCCAGGCGAGACAGCATGCTCGGCGCTGTCTACCGCTGCTAAATTGGCATCCTCGCCTGAATCAGTCATGATGCTCGAAAAGAACCCCACGAGCTCCATCTCCGCTCTCGACACCATCAAAAACATTCAGGCTCTCGAGTCCGCAAAAGCTGCTTTCACAAAAGCTTTCGAATCAGGTATCGATAGTCCCGACGTGTTGGTGGCACCTTTGTCTAGCGAGATCATGAGTGGCATTTTGGCGCTAGGTGTCTGTGGTGTGGTTGCGCACGGCGATGTAGTGTTCGTTGGTGCCAAGGGTGTTGACGCCCGGATTTTAGATGCCGGCGTGTTGGCGCAGATGTGAAATCGAATGTCGAAATGACGCATTACGAGTAGAGTTCAATGGCGAATTACCTTTATTATTATTTTATTAATATGATCAAGTGCCATGACTTGGATACAAAATAATCTAATAACCAAAACTTATGAATGATAATATACACAACGCCAATAACACAGCCTTGCCAAAAAAGGTACACAATATTAAACTATTATTTATAGATTCACAACATTATCCCACCATCAAAATTATTTAAATGTAAATTTAACAATAAACACAAACTTTTAGGTTACATCCAATCGACCTCTATGTCCTTCATCATCACCTCCACCAGCTGTACCAATGGTACTTCCGGATCTTGATTCACCGCCTCCACTCAAACTCCCGTTACTGTTAGACGGAACTCCGTTTACATTCCCATCACTATTCATCCTCGTCGGTGTACCTCCATCATTTGTAGACAGGCCATGTGCAGCGCCAGGAATCTCCCTTAGCTGTGCATTCGACGTTTCCATCCACGGATGACTCAACATCCGCATATTAAAGAATTCCAGATTATCAAGCTCGTCGACGCCGGTGCTCGCGTGCTGGTTAATCACATGCGAACGACCATCTGTCGCAAGGGACGTGAAAAATATGTCGTCCTCGCTCATCGGCGCGTTGGCGTGAGTGAGATATCCTTGCGGAGATAAACCCCGCGGTGGCAATGGTTGCAGTATCTGCGCGGATAAATGCGGCGGATGCAACACTGGGCCATGCGACGTCGGTGGAATCACCGGGTTATCGGCAAACTGCTGGTGCTCACTTGTCCCAAAGATCGAGGACATTTCATGACCGCGTGAAATATGTAGTTGCTGTTGCTGTTGTTGTCGTTGCATATGCAGCTGCTGTTGTAATTGCTGGAGATGCTGCAGCGGGTGCTGCATATGTGGCGCGGGCGGCACAGGAGGTATCACCGGCTGCATTGAGATAGGGAGTTGCTGTAGCTGTTGTTGCTGTAGCTGTTGCTGCTGTTGCTGCTGCTGCTGCTGCAAAGGAATCGTCTGATATTGCGGTGGCTGCGTCTGCTGCGATATTTGGCTCGATTGCTGCCTGGAACTTCCTCTCTTGCTCAGCTCACTCTTAAGTAAGTACTTGCACTCCTCCACCCACAAAATCGCATGCTGCAAGAACTCCGCGCCTCGGACATTGACTTTCAAGGTCCACTGAAATTCGGCTAGTTTTTCGCTACATGCGGTCCGCTCGAGGTCTGTGCTGGCTGTCAACATCAGGATGACCCCAAAGGTCGCGATGATGGCGAAATTGTTTTTGGATGCAGCATACCAGAATGTCTGGATATGCTGCGGCTTCAAGTTATTTGCAAACTCCACGGCAGACACGAACTCAGCAAACGCCGATCGATAGACTAGTCCGTATATTTCGTTCATAGCCGGAGACTGATTACGATCGACCTTTGACAATGCCGTCAGAATCGGTCTGAAAAGAGCAATTTGTGCAGCATGATAACCCAGATGCAAATTGCCACTGGCGGAAAGCTCGCCAAGCGTAATGTTCTCCATTCGCAAGCAGTCTGGAAGTTTCTCCAACCAGTCCTTCAGTCGAATCTGCAGTGGCCGCGCTTTTGCCAGAAGCCGCTTTATACGAAACACATCCCCGTTATAGTCGTCTTTCTCGGCCTTGATATCACCTCCGTTGGCCGGAGCTGCTGATGTCGCTGGCGTGTCAGCGGCAAATAAATCAGTCATGCTTCGCGCCGAGTGGAATTCGTCCATAATGTCAGACAAGATCTGCGTAAGATTAACAAGCTGCATGAACATTATCTTGCCAGTCTCGCGGTTTACGCTGCCGTTGTTATCGCTACTATGGGCAATAATAGGATCGTCGCCACCGAAACCGTCTTCGTCATCTCCATTTCCTCCGTGGGCATTACCACCACTTGCAAGCAGTAAATCGTCGTCGTCAGGGAAATTCTCGTCTTCGAGGTCCGTGACCGTCCAATTGATCTTGTGAATATGTGAAGGTCGACCGAACGTTAGCGCCATCCACTTGTCCTGGATAAATAAACCCCACGCCAAACGCTTCCGTACTCCACGCTCCCATTCTGGAATAGCCCAGTTGGTTGGATCCATGTGTAATCCAACCTCTTGCGCGACAGCGACAACTTCACTGAGCATCGCCCATGAATGGCTTGGCCGAGTGACTTGGTTGCGAAAAGTCTGATGCTGTAATAATAGAATGCCTGCCTGTACTGTTGACAGCGTTGGCCGATCGATTTCGCGATATAAATTAATCTGCGCTAGAGCTTCCAGTGAAGACTGCGGCGGGCGCGGGAATGGCACGAGATCAGGATCATAGGTCCACCAATTGATCGCAAATACGTATAACCCAGCAAGAAGAGATGGCGAAAGCTCGGATGGATTGCGGTAATATTTTTCCAAGAACTCTTCTTTGTGCAAAATTGGAAGGGATGGATGGACCTGATCAAATTAGCACCAGTCGTCACTCAACGCAAGACGGATAGACCTACTATTCTGAAATATAACCCAACCAACTGTCTTCCAAACTTGCCAATAATATCTTGAATCTTTCTCACTTCAACCAGATTACCGCCAATCGTGTCATCCCTGCCTGAAGGGTTCGGAAATCCAGTTCTGAAAAGGTCCTCGCTCTCAAAAACCACGAATGATACTTGGCCATTGGGATGTGGTCCACTAATGCCGTCGTTTTGCACACGTCGAATCTGCCGCTTTGTTTGAAAATCCGGGCCCACTGCCGGTAAAGACGCTCGATCGCGCGAATCGAAGCCGTAGTGGTTCATCAGAACGGGATCATGCTCTGCCGAAGTACCGATATAGGAAATGTACCGGCGACATTGCAGACCCAACGTATTTCTGAGAAGAGTGTGAGGAAGGAAATCATAGTCTGGGAACGGTGAATCTGGAGTAGCTACCACCGCGCCGGCAGCAGAAGCTGGTGGAGTTGAATTTGTATCTGAATTGGTCACTGCCGAAGCACTGGCCTTGCGGGATGTAGTTCTACAAAAATTTAGCATTGTAAATAATAATTTGAAGTCGATAGGTACTAACCTGCTCGCACGTGTGCGCTTGGTAGCTGTAACCTCTCCGTTTTCCTTCTTTTCCTGCTGAATATTGAGAGTCAAAACTCCGGACATGGACTGCAGCGTCGGTACGGGCGGCGAACTGGTCGCAGTAACATTCACAGAACTAATTTCGCTTGTCACGGGAGGAGCCACGTCGGGAAATGCGCTAATTGCACCTTTGTCCTTTGTATCCTTTTCGTCCTTGTCCTTCGGATCTTTGTCTTTCAAATCCTTCGCATCCTTCTCTTTCGTGGCGGCTGTAGCAGCAGCAGCCGCGTCCTTAGCCGCCAAATCATTGCTATTCCGTCTTTGCCTCTTTCTAGGCGCCGGATTCTCGCTGAAGATGCATTCGTAGTTGTGAAAACGACACAAGAAGCAGACCGAGTCGTTTTCAGAAAAGACGCATCTGCTCTTCCGACGGCGGCATGAATCGCAGGGTCTGTCAGGGCGCTTGAGACCGGTCTTGCTGTGTGTGGTTTGCACTACAAACATTGCTATCCTAGGTGATGCCGCGTTTCCGCCCAGCGTATCAATGTGCCGATGTGTTGAAGGTGACGGCAACGTAAGAACGAATTTTAAGACCTATCCTCTTCGGCCCAACAACCCCCCGTGACACCCTACCCCCCAGAACGCAGAGAAATATCCGAGAATGCACGCGGATGCAGACTCTAGAGCAGTAACTGACGGCGTGTGGAAGGACGCGTGGCGAAAGACGAAGGACAACAATAATACTCTGGTAATGTAAATAGAATACTTGAAAAAGACAGGGCGGAGAGGGGGGTGAGTAACCGTCGGAGTTAAGGTTTTGGCGTCGCGTTGAGTGGATTCCAGGCCCAACGCCAGCCGATGCATTTATGCGGGTAACCGTCACCTGTCATTCATGACCTTTAAGCCACAGGTTAAGCTTGATAATCTAGAGTGAACATTGGAAAATTCTTGGAAAATACAATAAAATAAGTTTTACAATCAGACACCACAATGAAAACTGAAGACTAACGGTCCGAGGGATGGTTTGCTGCTAATTGAATGAGTAGCATCCGGGTTATGTGAGGCTTCGCATAAGGTATGTCGGGTGCCAGCTATTCAAAGCATTCAACTGTTGGCGGCGAGGTAAGGAGCAGGTGCAGCTAATCCCCCAACTCGCATCGTAGTCGCATATTCTGAATTCGATAGTATTTGGAATAATTTTGAGAGAGCGCAAAGTGCGAGCAAAGATTTATACATGTGGGCCCTCGCTTCACTGATACGACTCAATTAATAAGGGGTCAGAGCCGAGAGATGTCAGGGTGCGGGTTACCAGGTGGCTGCAGCGAAGGCGTCACGTCCTTTCGTGAAGCAATGTTTATTTTTCCGTTAACTTAAGTATATGTTGATTCAGTCGCAAGGTGCTTGTACTGACAAAACAGCTTCTGTGTACTCAATTCCGAAGAAGACCTGAATGTAGACAGTATATCCCGGCTTCGAATTGTGCGGCAATACGTGACTAACATTACGGATTTGCAAGCACACCAACCGGTCAACTATTTCCCACTACTCACTCAAATTCGCGTTGTTATGAGCTATAGCGTCTCAAATCTGTAATTCATGCACTATTACGCGGTCGGCAATATCTCCCGTGAGACGAACGGAGATTTGCCAGCGGCGGCATCCGCCAGCCACACCAGCACTATGCCCAGGGCCAGTCTAGTCTTAGGGATTTAGGGGTGATTACAAGGAAACAAAGTGTACTGCTATCTGTGGCTGCGACGTAAGCCTTCCGCCAAACTTTGTGATGTGTCCATCTCTGAGTGTCGAAAGTGTGCATAATAACAGCGGAAGTCATAATTGTCCAACATCGTCATTCTGAAAGGTCTACTACCTTGGCAGAACCCCATCTCGATTTCAATACCATATGTAACAATCAACCCACCCATTGTACCAACTATCCGAACCTATTAGTCGTATAAATCATCATCATCATCATCATCATCAAACAAAAACAAGGCGCTTTGGTGAGAGCCAGGCGATTTGCCTGGGGACGGAGCAAACTGCTGACTATCGGCAGACCGTGGGACATCACTAGGTACAGCATCTGATCGAGGAGGTGTTGGATTTTGCTCCGGTATAGCGTTAACCATGCTTGAATGCGAGTGATTCAAATTTCTCCGTCCTGGACCTACCAAGTCATCATTAGGTTGAGTCACGCCCGCTTCAGAGAAGCCCATACTATTATCGCCGGCATTCGTCTTCTCATGTTCTTGTGATCCGAACTCGCGATTTTCGTCGTCGTTGTCGTCGTCGTCGCCGCCAAATCCTGCATCAACCACAAACCCAGTTCCGTCATCGTATGTTTGCCTCTGATCCAAATCACTTTTTTCCTCCGGCAAACGGGCTGGCTTCCATTCATCGATCAACTGCCTCCTTACGATTTTCATCTGCTTGCTTCGGCCCAGTCTTTCAGTCATTGCGAGAAAATCTTCGAAATTGGCTTTTGGAAATAGTTGGTGACCCCATATTTGGTAGCATTCTAGCAGCCGTCCTAAATAGCGATACTATAGACACTGAGCGTCAGTCGGTCGATGGCACGTTACGCCACAGTCAGTAATTACTAACCTCATGACCCTTGCCTTTAAACCTGACTTTCGGCGCCCGTCGTCTAATTGTGAGAAGACCTTCAGCAGACAATAATCTGTATCCCTGTTAGCGCACCAAAATTGGAGCAAAAGGGATGCAACCCACCTTTCATTATCCAGCTTCGCACGTGTTGACTTTTGTTTGATAACAACTTCCTTGTCAATCCCCAAATCAACGACATCCGGAGGTTTAGCAGCTGGTACCAGCGACGGTTCACCACCAGGTCGTGGATACAACTCGGCGTCAAGATTGATGTCGTCTGGAGGAGTTGGCAATCTTGCGAACCCTCTAGCCAGATCATTTTCAACATCGATTTCGACGGTGCTAGCACCGTATCCCATGTTTATCTCATCATTCACATCCGGATAATCATCATCATCATCATCTGGTCCAAATAAGTTTTCCATGATTCAGCTAAAATGAAAGTACGTTTAGCAGTTCCTTGGATTGGAACGCGTACCAACACACTGAATCAGTTTCGCGTCTGCCGGGTAATATCGCGGTGGAATCATTTTCAGTAAACTGAAACCGCAAACTTTACAGTAGGTTTAGTAACCCGCTCAATTCTCAAGCCGCAGCGGTTCAATGAAACAGACTCGGAAGTTCGACCAATGACAATCTAGATGCATCTTTGGGTTTGAAGAACAACTTGAGAGAAATCAGACACAAAAGAAAGGCAATCAACATTCAACAATCATATCCAGATATATTCATAGTCTCACAGAATTATTCTATTGATCCTGATACGATGTCTGAAGAGGGATTACCTACTATCCCTAAGGGAGATTATCCAGTACGTGACTTCCGCTCAAGTGACTTTTATTTGCTCTCGACAGACAGACACTAATTGCCTGTTATTATAGCTTATTGATGCCGATCCACATTTCAGCAGAGTAATCCGATATTTCCGGTTTTCAGACATCGGCATTTGGGCTGCCGTCGCTGCGTCGGCGCCTCTCCTCGTTGGCTTGATGGATTATAATAAGTACACTCAGATTAGCAGAGGCGTCCAGGGTACTATAAAGGGATTCCTTGTTGCGGCTAGACAACGACGGTCAATGTTTGGTCCCGCTCCTTCGCTGTTTTTGGGCGCTGTCGGTGGATTCTTGATCGCTTATCAACGCAGCTCTTGTAAGTGTTGGGTTGGGTTATCACAAACCTAGGAGTGTTAAGTCGGAATATACTCTAAACTTGCAATTATAGACCGCTTCCTTGGATACTCTGAGAACGCACGAGAACAGGCTAGAGACCTCGAGGATCTATCGAAGCGCGCCAAGGCTGGCCTTCCAATCTACGGAGAATCTGCGCTCACCCCCGAGCTTCAGAAAATCGCTGCTAGCTATTCACGATTAGCTATTTTCAAATTCTCCGTGTTCCCGCTCTTCAACTTCGTGAATCACCCGTACCATGGCGTTGACACTTCAAAGTACTTCAAGTAGAAATATAGCGATAGAACAGAAATAAGTTATCATTATAATTCACAGTCAACGGATGCAGATATGACAAATTGGTGGATGAATACTTGGTCGGCTAAGCGATAGTTCTTCTGCCAGATTGATCTAGAGCCTTGCCTGAAGATATGGTTTAAAAAAGATATGCTTGTCCATATTTCCATCACAATTAGTTTATCATAGTCACATTAATGGGAACGGTTTAATCTGTCTCGCATCATACTCATACTATTAGACAATATCCAGCGACGCCAACTAGTAGGAGTACACTCAGCAGTTTTATATAATTGAAACTACAAACATGAGAGTGGGCTTAGATGGAAAAGGCTTATGTCATGTCGCAGAAAGCCGGATTGTAAATCCTTACAAATTGGCACAAAAGCCTTGTAAAAACACGTATTTTGTTCCATAGGTAACATCATACTGCAATATCGAACATTGCATTATGAACCACTACTACATATTATTTCTAACAATCGGCCCTTATTGAGTTTATAGCACGTGTACAGAAATCATGATAAACGAAAGGACATGACATAAATGAAGAACACCGTTCAAATAATACCAACTATAAATAAAAAGAATAAAAATTCAAAGCCATAAAATGAAGAATAAAATTAATCACACACATACGGTCTAATACTGTAGATATTATTAAATGACAATTAAGCCAGTGCTACCTATCATAAACAATATCTATGAAAAAGCGATAAAAGTAAATACACTTAATAATGAATGAGATGATAAATCTGAAAGTCAAAGCAGTTTCTGTGAACGCACACGCAAGAGATGAAATGACGAATATCAAGAAACTTTTCGAAACGCCGCAACCTGAAACGAAATTCTCATGATACGAAGAGTAAATAAACGGTAGAAGAAAAGAACCTTCACGCGACAGGAGAAACAGTTTATTGCGCATAAACTCCATGGTAGCCTCTGCCATCAGCTTCCATTCGGTCTAATCTTCCATCACGAGCAGCCAAATATAACTCATTTAACCGAGCTACTGGGATTGGCTCGCTAGGATCTTGGCCTTGGGGTTGAGCGCCTGGTGGACCGGGTGGGATCTGTCCCTGCTGCTGGGCCTGATGTAAATGCGCAGCTTGTGGACTACAAAATATATATTAGCTCCTTTTCCTAACAACTGATTAAAACACAAAAGACAAAGAAGACAGACTTTGCTTACTTTATCGGTGCATATGGACTATAGTGGCTTTGTGGAGGCAACCCCATAGAAGGATATACTGGAGGAGGTGGAGTAGGCCTATGGAAAAACCAAGACTCAGTAAGAGAAAAAAGATACAAATACGTCACATTGCAATAACTTTTTAAGCTTTATATATACATGCAAAAAAAGGCAAATCTACCTGTAAGGAGCATTGACTGGTCCCGAGTTGTTCTGAGAACGACCCCAGGACAGCCTCACGCGAGAGTTACCAATCGGATAGCCCTGCATCTGATTGATAGCCATCTCAGCGGCATGGCGCTGAACAAACTGAACAAATCCACATCCCTTCCCAGGGGGGATCTTAACATAAGTAATCTCTCCAAATCCAGCAAAGAAGCTTCGAAGCTCATCCTCCGTAACATAGCCCGACAATCCACCAACGAAGACTGTAGTATTGTTGGGGTCCGTGAACTGGTTCATAGGCTGAGGAGCACCATAATAGCCCATAGGGGGCATGCCCATCTGGTACATTCCCATCTGTCCAGGACCCTGCTGCTGAAGCATACCAGCAGGAACAGCGGCACCCTTGTTCTTAGGCGTGGCCGTGGAGATTCGCATAGGTCTATTACCGCAGTAGAAGCCCTGCATCTCGGTTAAAGCGCGCTGCATCTCTGATTCATCGGTGAAACGAACAAAGCCATATCCTCGCGACATTCCCGACACTGGGTCGGTCATGATCTTCGCAGACTTGCAAGATGGGTAGCGGCTCTGGAAGAGATTCAACAAGACGTACTCGCTAGTTTCTGGGCCAAGATCCCCGACGAAAATCGAATACTCTGGAGAGCGATCATCCCTGGGTAGTAGTAAGCAACTAGGACCTTCAATTGGCATGTATGATACTGACCTTCGCTCAGAAAAACCACCACCAGAGGCCCAGTTAAGCTTAAACGCACGCTGCGTATTTGGAATCAAAGTTCCGTTGAGAGTCAAAGCCTTCGCCGCAGCAGCAGGGCTGGAGAAATCAACAAAACAGTAACCAGCGTTGGTACTATGAATACGTCAGACAGAGTCTTTCTAAATATTCAAAATCAGTTGTTGATGACATCAACATACCCAGAAAACTTGTCTCTAATCATCTTAACGTTGACTGCCTCGCCAAAATTCGACCAAACCTGGCGAACGAAATTCTCATCTATCCATGGCTCCAACTCGCCCATCCTAACGCAACAGTTAATCATTTCCAATCACATAGTTGGACTCATCGCAGTTAATACTTACCAAAGAGTGGTCTTCGAGTCATTAGTCGCCATCGCTCCCGAAGGAGTGGGAGTGCTGTTCGAGAAAGTCGCTGCAGCAGACGCATCAGCAGCAGTCGGAGCTGCGCCAGAGGCAGGAGCTTGCGGAGAAGCCGAATCTTGTTGCTGAGAGTAATCGTACGCGTAAGACATTTCTAGATCGAGAACTGACAAGTAATTGTGAAAGTAACCGAGATGTATTGATCGATTGGATAAATTCGCGAGCTACTGAGATATTGTTAGAGACAAAAATAAAACTGACGAGGGGTCAAAACACCGGATCCGAATCAGTGGCCACAATTGCATCCACAAACGTCTAATTCTATCTATTCATAGGACATACCAAAGGATAGTCACCGGCAAAAATCCGACAGATTGAAAGTCACTTGAGCTGGAGTTGTGGTAAATAGGCGATGTGACTTAAGTCGTAAACGATAAACACAATTTTATGCCGACAAAATACGAATAAATTGACTGTAGCAGAACAATAACCGGAAAAATCACAACAAACAAACAAAACAAAAAGGAAAAGAAAAAGGCACGTAAGGACACGAACTTCACAACAGGATCTGCACTAGCAATCAGTGTGAAGGGGAAAGGTTGACAAAAGTAGGAAGGATGCTGCGGATGAACGACGGCTAACCAAGGCGGCCGCTGCAACTACCAATAGCAATTCCAAAGCCTTCGGAGGTCTTCGGTAGCGAACAGTCGTTGCTCGGGAGGGCGCCTGCATGATTACCCTTAGGAAAAATTTGCAGCTTAGATCCAGTTTGGCACTACCGTGAGACACTGTAAACAATGCGGAATATATTGCAATTAATCGCGCGTATAAGCCATATCCCGACAACAGACAAAATCAACTAGATTGTCAGAAGAGCGGGTGTGGTACTTGTTGTGAGTGCCGGGTTATGATTACTATGAATAAATGCAATTTAATGTCGGCAACACAGTCAACTGATAGTTAACAGCAGATATAGCGTAATAATGCTACCTCGAGTACAGCACAAATGGTTCCCGACTCCTGGAAGTCTTAATTTCGCTGCAGCGAACGTTTGGCGGCCATTTGCTAATCAATTACCAATAATACAACCATTTGGACGGACGAGTACGTTCGCAACTGAGGCGTTTAATGCAGAACAGGATGCGCCATTGAATAACTATGAAAAATATTTGTCATCAAAGTTGATGGATGCGTTTGAACCATCGAAGCTGTCGGTTAGAGATATTTCCGGTAAGGGAGGCTACTGCGGAGAATCAAGAGTTAGTAGCTGATAAGTTGTAGGTGGTTGTGGATCAATGTTCGCCATTAGCATTGTTTCTAAGTCATTCAAAGGCGTATCTATGATTCAGCAGCATAGAATGGTAAACGAAGTGCTTGCGGACGAGATAAAGGAGTGGCACGGTGTCCAGCTGAACACAAGAGCAGAGTAAGCAATGATATCTAGAGTAGAACAACCCGTTTCGATCTGTACATAGGATTTATATAGACACTTATTTATTTTTGGTCTGTTGGGCATGTTTGGACATCGGAGTTTGTTTCATATGGTACCATTCAGTAATGGATTTGCACGCCTAATGTTACGCACCTGATATGAAATATTAATGTAATTACTACAGTCGAAAGCAAGTTCTTGATATCGATTGAGGGAGCTTCCGCATCGGGCGATGACGGGACGTTGTAACCTTAAAAGTATGCTACAGAATTAAACTCTCGCCTACAAAGCCAGATTTGATGAACATCGTCATAGCATCATCACAATCGAATGTTTCAGGATTCTGACTGGTAGCACATCCCGAGTTCTATAGAATCTCACCTTCAGACAATTACGAATGCATCGACTATGAAAGTAATATGCAATGGCGTCTCCAAGCCTGTCAAATAATGCAGATGCTGCAGATCAATCTCCGTCATCAGAGAGTAATGCCGGTGGCTTCCAAGTGGAAGATTCGAAGCAACAGCGCAATGTAGCGTACTCATCGTCCAGCACCGTGTTATCGTCTGTATTTTCACCAAACTTTGACATCCTCGACCGCGATTTTTTGAATTCATCGCACGTCGACTCGCCACAATTACAATCATTGCCAGGAAATGTGAATAACATCTCGTCGGCGCAACAATCCAAGTTGATCAATTATCTTGATGAGCAACTTCTATATATATCAAGGAAATATGTACGAAAGTTCTCGGACACAGGACCGCCGAACTCAGTCTATTATACAATAGAACCGTTACTGGAAGATCTGACGAATCTGGTGGATTTGATATGGTATTCTGTGTCCGCTACCAGTACGCCGTTCATACAGTCACAGTACCTATTGCGAATTGCCGATGACTTGAACGATTCCATTCCGTCGTTGCCAATAACTTCGCCCGACAAAGTGTTTTCATTTCTTCGGAAGCTCGATAAGATATTCTACAAGTTGATAGTTGGAGATGTCCCATCGCATAAGCGAATGAGCAATACCGAAAAGGCAAGGCTGGAGAGCATTGTCGAACGGACACGGGTTGATATTGTTACAGTTATGTCACCATTTGGCGGGCACGAATTGGATATAACGAGAGTGTATGAAGCCGTACTAGAAGAGCTCAACTAGTTTATCAATATTATTATTTATCTTATTTTCACCGAAAAGATGATAGAATAGGTATTTTACCTCATTACATGATATAAGCAAGTATCATGCAATACAATATCTATTAGCAAGACCTATGGAGTTTCGAATCGACTTAATCAAGGAGTGCCTAAAATATACTGCAGCAACTGAACGTGACGCGGTCGCAGGGTGAGCGGTTTCCATCATTTGTCGATATTAGAATGTTATTGACATCCAGCTGTTAGAAATGGTCTCAGATTGGGTATTCGGTGAGTCAATGACTCGAATCCCTGCTAGAAGTCGTATGCTCGATCACCCCTCGTCAAGTCGACGCTGTTGGCGACAGTTGTCGCTTCTAGTATACCAGAAAGGATAAAACATGTCTCCAAATAGCTTTCAAAAACACCGACCTATCATGAGAAAAACTAACTAGAGAAGAAATTCAGAGCAAATATGCCAGTTTGGATTCGTGATCTGATTTCTACGATGAATCATCCGGATGAGCTATGTGAGGTCTATTACCATACGGAATTTCGTACGCATCGCTTGCAGTCGAGAATACTGAGCATTGAATTCACTGAAAACGAACAGCCATATCACTAAGTTGCGGGTAAATTCATAGGCAGTGACGCCGAATACATCGAATCGATCAAATTCACAAATTGCAATAGCCGTTCCATTAACTCTTGACTGACCGAAGGAGGCTTTTGGTGCCTTTACTGTGATGGTCTATGGTTCAATTTTGTGATATGTAGCTTGAGTAGTGGCTGTACTGCTAAAAACTAGCTTTCTATAGCCTAAAAGACCGAAACTATTCTAGATACGTAGTTATTCATTGTATGATAGGTTCATGTGCAAGTATTGGGGTCTTAATTGCTGTTTGTCATTTGGGCCGGGTCGGTGCCGATATCTACAACGCGGAGTCCCAGGTAGGATCCAAGATGGTGAGAGCCAAGCCATTTGGTCCATTATTAGTTCCAGCAGCGAGGTGATAGGGGGCAAGAGGATAGTCTGGAACCGGATGGAGTAAGTCCAAGATAGCGAGAACCAAGCCACTTTGGTCACTACGGGTCCAAGTGACGGCTTATCAACAACGTGCAAGAGGGGAGACAGTGACAGATCGAGATTCTCTATGACCACCGGTGAGCAAGCTAAGGAAGGGCGAGTAGCTGTGCTTGGAGCCTTGTCTCCTTTGCAGAGAGAGACCACCAGATCTCGGCATTTTGTTCGCAACGTTCAAAATCCGCGGTTTGGTGGCCGTCTAATACAAGTTCGGATGTACGGATTGAAAAACCGCGGAAGACAATCGTCGCACAATCTTAAAGACAAAGGCAAAGCCATTTCCGTGGTTGTCATTCATAGGTAAGCCTGCCGAATGATTCGCGTTCCGAAGACTTAAAGTTTATGGCACTGACGAACCCCTGGGGCTAAGCTACTTCTGGTATGGTGCAACGGATAAATTGCTCTCGATGCCAGGTACGCTACTGTTCCCCAACGGCATTGCTCTCCGTAAACAGTGCTCGTAACGAAAGTGCCAGCAACAATCTTTCTAGTTACTGAGTGAATGGCATTTGGAGACTCGTTCATTCGGAAAAACGCAGTAGGTATTTCCGCGGTAAGTGGTTGAGCGTTTTAATTTCTTAAATGGCGGTAGCCGTTCTAAATTTGTCTGACGATGATCGATAGTTACATGCTGTACCCGACCCCGCCGTTCGTTTCTCTATTTTTCACCGCTCATTGCATCTAATTCCCTGCATCTAAGATCTTGCGGGAGTAAGTAACTGGTATAGCAAGTTCCGGGAGTGAATAACCTATTTCTCTGCCTGAGCGGTGTACTTACAAATAGCTGTTACCGTCACCCAGTTCTTCGCTTGAGTTATACAGCAACGGAAAATGAAGATACGCAATTCTTTTCTGACAGGCGTGGTATTGGTCAATGCCGTCCTCGCCGCCTCCTCCACAGATGAAAACTATGGCTACTCGTTGCCTGTTTACCCTTCTCGTGAGCTACTGCAAATCGCAGGTCATCACACATAATGCTAACAACATTATAGCTATGGGCGGTCGTATATCAGGTGACTGGTCCGATGCATACACAAAAGCTCGAGCATTTGTTTCCCAGCTCACCCTTCTCGAAAAGGTTAATCTGACCACAGGAACGGGTTGGGAAATGGGCCGATGTGTCGGAAATACCGGAGAAATTCCTAGAATCGGATTTCCTTCTCTGTGTCTCCAAGATTCGCCTCTTGGCATTCGTTTCACCGATCTGAACTCGGTATTTCCTGCTGGATTAGCTGCGGCTGCAACTTTCAATAAGAATTTGATGTATCTGCGAGGTAAAGCCATGGGAATGGAGTTCAAAGGCAAGGGAATCAATGGCATGCTGGCACCCTGCATTGGTCCAATTGGGCGAGCTCCAGAAGGTGGTCGAAATTGGGAAGCCTTTGGTGCCGATCCATACTTACAAGGCGTTGCTAGCTACCAATCCGTGTTAGGCATTCAAGAGGAGGGCGTTATTGCAACCGGTAAAACGCGCTTGTAAACATTTATCTGAAATAACTAACAATACTCCAGCCAAGCACTATCTTCTCAACGAGCAAGAACACTTTCGCCAATATGCAGAGTGGGTTAAATTTTACACAAATCTTTCGGCTCCATACAGTGCAAATGTCGACGAAAGAGCGCTCCGGGAAATATATGCATGGCCGTTTGCGGACGCGATCCGCGCTGGAGCGGCCGCGATAATGTGCTCTTACAATCAAGTCAATAATTCGCAAGCGTGCCAAAACAGCTATCTCCTTAACGGTATTCTTAAGGATGAGCTCGGTTTCCAAGGATTCGTGATGTCGGACTGGCTTGGGCAGCGAAGTGGCGTAGCTAGTGTCCTAGCCGGAATGGACATGACAATGCCTGGTGACGGTCTCGCTTGGGCTGACGGCGTTTCATTACTCGGATCCAATCTAACAACTGCGGTGCTCAACGGGTCTGTTCCACTGTGGAGATTGGACGACATGGCAACTCGCATTATGGCGGCTTACTACAAAGTCGGCCAGGATCCATCAACTTATCCGGAACCCAACTTTTCTTCTTGGACATTGTCCGATTATGGACTGGAAATTGCCGGATCGCTCGAAGGCCCTACTGGCCTCATCAATAAGCATGTCGACGTTCGGACCCCACTTAGTCGGCAAATAACGAGGCAAATCGCCCAAGAGAGTATGGTGCTGGTCAAAAATACAAATAATGCTTTGCCATTGAATAACGTTAGAAGATTGGGTTTGTTCGGTTCCGCTGCGGGACCTCCAACCCTGGGGCCGAATGGATGTATAGATCGGGGCTGCGACAATGGAACACTTGGCGTATGTTTTTTTGAACAATCTTTTGCCTTTAGGTTGAATACTAAAGTAAGCATAGATTGGCTGGGGTTCTGGAACTGCCAATTACCCATACCTCCTTACCCCTCTCGAAGTTATAAACGCTATGGCCATTGCTCAAGGTACTTCTGTGCAATATAATCTCGACGACTATGACCTCGATAATGTGGCGACGCTCGCTGGTGTGGTCGACACCGCTGTTGTCTTCATTACCTCAGATTCAGGTGAAGGATATCTGCATGTCGAAGGAAACATGGGAGACCGCAATAATCTTTCGGCATGGCACGGTGGCGACAATTTGGTGAAGGCCGTTGCATCTGAAAATAGCAATACCATCGTTGTTGTCGAGTCTGTCGGCGGTATTGATCTGGAGGCCTGGATCCAACACGTTAACGTCACAGCTGTTCTCTTTTCTCTTGTTCCCGGTCAGGATCTCGGTGTTGGCATTGCTGACATATTGTATGGAACTGTGAGTCCGTCTGGCAAGTTGCCATTCACTATTGCCAAGAATGCGAGCGATTATCCTGCCACTGTTATTTACGATGTCATTGAGCCAATTCCGCAGATAAATTTTTCTGAGAGTATCTTCGTTGACTATCGTCATTTCGACAAATACGATATCGAGCCCCGTTATGAGTTCGGATTTGGTTTGAGTTACACTACGTTTCAGATCAGTGGTCTTTCCGTAACTCGTCTAAATGGAGTAGTTGACAGTGAAGTGCCTCCTGATCCACCTTCGTACAGCTCCCCTCTCTATTTAAATAGTTCATTGCCGTCACCCAGTTCGGCAATATATCCCGGAGATATCCCGAGATATTCACATTATATATATCCATATATTGAGAAGGATATTGCAGAATCGATCACATACAACCCTGATGACTATGAGTATCCTGAGGGATACTCAGATATTCAACCGTCGAAATCAAGTCCTGCAGGTGGCGCCTCCGGTGGGAATCCTGCTCTATGGGATGTTCTGGTCCAAGCCAAGGCATCAATTACCAACAACGGCACTACTGGCGGATCAGAAGTCTTGCAGCTGTATGTCTCTTATCCCGCAGTTGATGGCGTAAACTTTCCCGTGCGAACCCTCCGCGGATTTGAGAAATTATCTGCATCACCCGGCGAGACGTCTACAGCCAATTTCGATCTCATGAGACGTGACTTGAGTTATTACGATGTTGCGTCACGCAATTGGTTACTTCCGAGAGGGACATATACTGTTTATATTGGAACAAGTAGTCGAAATTTAGCTGAGGCCGGAACATTCAATTTCTAGTATGACGTGCTATTGACACTTAGAATGGTACCCTTGTCATGTTGTTCCAGTTTGTTATACTTGTCATTCTGTGACTTTTGTGAGGATGGGATAGATCGAGTTGCAAGATGAAGAAGTGCAAATTATTCTAATATAGTACAAAACATTGAAACCTTCCTGAAAATGCTAATATGAAGCGAAACCTCTAACCAAATATGTGCAATAAAAATGCGCCTCTATGTCAACCCGATCCTCAACTCCAACAAATTTCGAATGATAAGTCCTTTATTTAATGAGAATCGCGTATCTAAACATGATCTGCTCGTCTCGAACATTTCACACCTTTGTCACTGTATAGATTAGACAGCTTGACTTTGATCTGTTTTCCTGTCCTTTCGTCGAATGCTAAACAGCCGTCTGAAGTCTTTAATTAGTATTTTAAAGCTCGGTGAAAACTTTGTACCTACACTTAGCGGCCCATGAAGGAGTATATAAATGCAGCGACACTGCTGGTTTCTCCGTCTCATTACTAATTCTGTGCAATCCTATCTTGTCGTGCATATATGTCACTTCGTTTTCGTGGTACTCTACCCGCCGCTCAACCTGCATTCGTCGGGGCATGTCGCCTTGTGGCCACTTATATATTGATTCGACCAATTCTCCTTGTAGAATTTTCATTATGCAACTAGCTATAGTCAGCATTACTGTAGCGCGTTATTATGCCGAACGTAACACGTACTGAGCGTCCGCGTGATCATGTATTAGTGAGCCTTTGCCTGGATTCCATACTAAGATCAATAGATTGGCTTTGTAGTTCATATCGTCAACGCCGTTCCTACATATAATTAGCCTCATGTCGCACAAATCGAGTACTTATGCAACAATACTACCTCGTATAATTCCTCGATAAGTCAGTGTGTGCATATTTGTCCCAGTCTGAACTGTCGGACGTATACCGTCTCATAGCGTCCATTAACTGCTCAACGTTGACATCGTCCGAGTCTATTCCCGACGTGGGTCCCAACTGGCGCCTGATCTCTTCCACCAATTCATCAAACGTGTCTACAGGCTGTGGAGTCGCGATGCCTCTGGCTGCCGCTGCGGTTATTATCGGTGTTATAATCCTCGAAACCGTTGGTTCTGCGGCTATCTGTGAGTGTGAAGATGTAGACATCATGGCTTGCATTCGGAAAGCAGGATGAACTACATTTGTTCGTACGATAGCTGGCGCGAGTGGCGTTTTCCTTGGACCTATAACCGAGAACAGAAGATTATTACTCACACGTGTACGGCAAGAGAATGCTATCGTGAGCCCAGACTGAGACAAGGACAAACTCATAAGCCACTTAAATCTCCAGTAGACCTGGAGACAAGAGACTCTGGGTATATGTCCAGGCCCTGTGAGCCGTGAGTGTGAGAGGATTATCATCCAAGCGGCCTCCAGTCAGCAGTTATCGTAGCCCGAGCAAACCTAATCAAACCCTAGCAGAAGTCCACATAACGATAACCCTAATTTGTCAAAACAAGTGAAGGGTTGCGTTTAAAGGCGTTGTATATTTCAATATCGTCACTTGTCAGATAATACACGCGTACAGTTCATTATATCATATATTCTAAGGGCCATCCGGCTTATTCACAAGTTCAGACATTCCTGTCATTCCATGAATAAGCAACATTCTGTTGGTCCAAATTGTATAAGTCCTTCAACCTCCACTGCAACTCCTTTGCATCCAGACAACATCAGATTAGCAATTTCACGTAATAACCGATTTGAATCGCCATCCACGCCATTATCAGTGGTAACAGAGCAATTTGCAGCGATGTTACAAGTGGATGCAGAGCAACCGTCAACACCACACGTGCTGACTGCTCGCGACAAGAAGTATGACCGACAACTGCGTCTTTGGGCTGCTAACGGACAGGCTGCGCTCGAAGAAGCTCATGTGCTGCTGTTAACCGCATCTGCTGCCGGCGCTGAGATCTTGAAGAATTTGGTTTTACCCGGTATAAATTCGCTATTCTTAGTCCTTGTGATGAGTGTGGGACAGTTGGCTAACCTTTGAAGGAACCGGCTCATTCACTGTTGCAGACGACAAATTTGTCACGGAAGACGACATTGACTCAAATTTCTTCCTGGACGATTCGAGCCTCGGACAACCACGCGCTGTGAAAGTCACCGACTTTCTGCAGGAATTGAACACGGACTCCATGGGCCATTCTCAAATCTTGAATCTGAAGGAGCTAGATAGCATGGATTCGTCTTATTGGGAATCATTCTCTTTAGTAATTGCTCACCAGATACGACCGTCGATATTGATGAAGGTGGCTAAGGTGTTATGGGACAAGAAGATTCCGTTAGTTGTGTCAAATTCCATAGGATTTTACGGGTACTTGCGAATTGTGGTTCCTGAACATACTGGTGGGTGGAATAGTCGGATATGCAGTTGTATGTCGCTAACATGGTACAGTTGTGGAGTCTCATCCAGACTCGACTGTCGATCTAAGGTTGGACTGCCCCTGGCCTGCGCTGCAGAATTTCGCAGACGCCGTAGATCTGGACGCATTAGATGAGACTGACCATGCTCACGTTCCGTACGTGGTGATACTGCTAAAATACTTGAAACAATGGAGGGCTGAGGTAGAAATATTCTTCATTTCTTGGGATTGATCGAGCGATATTAACCCCTTTTCAGCACGGCGGCAACCCACCATCGACATACGCAGAGAAGAACCAATTCAAAGATTTAATTAGAAGCGGTATACGGTCATCTGATTCCGAGAACTTTGACGAAGCTATCGCTGCAGTATTGCGCGCAACTCAGAAGACGACGGTGCCAATCATATCCGTACTCAGCGATCTTCGAGCGCAGCATCTTCACGAAAACGTAAGTGCAAGACTTGGAGCAAAATTAAGTCATATCGGATGCTGATAAAGACTAGTCTACAAAGTTCTGGATTCTCGTCCGTGCGGCTGCAGATTTTGTCGCCAAGGAAGGAAATTTACCGTTATCCGGTAGCCTCCCTGACATGAAGGCTGACAGTATAAGATACATCGCGCTGCAGAATGTTTATCGGAAAAAAGCGGAGCAGGACTGGGACTGGGTCAAAGACCGAGTTACAGAACTTTTATCTGCAATCGATCGGCCGACCGACGCCATATCGGAAGACGAGGTTGAGACTTTTTGCAAGTTCTCACGGTACATCGTTGTTATTGACGGGCGATCATTAGAGGAAGAATATAATCCTGAAACAGCTAAGGCGACAAGAATTTTAAGTGCCTTACAAGAGGAAAATGGGCTTATGCCTATTTATCTTGGGTTTAGAGCATTGGAGATGTTCGAAGAGCGGAACAGACGGTATCCCGGCTTGCTTGAAGACACTGGGGATGACGAGAATGAGCTACAAAGCATTGCGCTAGAAATTCTGAAGAGTTTGGGAGGTGATTCACTCGGTGAAACTGCTATTAAAGTGTTGAAAGAGTTGTAAGTGTAGTATGTCTATGCAGATGGGGAATTAGAATATGTTAACACATTTAGTGTACGAGCCGGCAACGGTGAGCTTCATAACATTTCCTCTCTTCTGGGCGGGTTTGGAGCACAGGAAGTTGTAAAGGTAAGGGCAATTGCGTTTTGTATTAACGAGAATTAACAGTTGTACAGTTGATAACTAGACAGTACGTTCCAATGAAAAACACAGTCTTGTTCGATGGCATACAGAGTAAGAGTGACGTGTGGGAACTATAACTATAAATAATGTCCGGTACATGGTGTACGTTGGGTGAATAAAAATGTGAGTAGCTAAGATCACGGCACAGAAGCTTGCCGTATTCGTAATTCTGACTCTCTGATGAGTGACGTCATGTTGGTTGCCTGCATCCATTCGGAGTGGGGGCGGAGAACGGCGGCGCTGCGGCTGCCCCGAAAATGTTTAACATTTTGTTATCTCGATCGCTGCGAAAGATCGGTCGGTAATTTTGTCGTAGCGTTGGCTCAACGTTTGGCCAGCTGATTGGCGATTACACAGAACAACTAAGTAGCCGATACGGGACTATATTAGCCATCTAATGATCTCCGCAAAGCATTTAATAGATGCACTAAATTGAATAATATAGCTACCTGAAACGGTAAACTCAGCAAACCCGCAGTGAAGAGCAAGCCCGCGCGGTCACCCCCAATTACACGTGCCTCAACATCTGCGCTCGAAGGGATTGCTCATAGCGATCACGTGCTTGAGTGAGTGACAGGAACGTCTAGAGTAGCTGAGCATCTTTAAGAGCTGAGCAACTCTGTCTGCACTTTAACTCACTAAGGTGGCAGGCCAGCCTCGTCTTTTCCTCTTTCCTATAGGGTCCGCAATCTTTGTTCATTCGCTCTCGACCGGGGGGCACTGTGCTTCGTCCGCTGCTAACGTGCTCTTTTTGCCGTGTGCTCGGGCACGATCGTCTTCACTTGTCCTCGGTTCACTTGCCAAAATGTCAGCAGTAGCCGGGTCCACCGGCTCAACCATAGATAAGCCGGCAGCTGAGGATGCGTCTCCAATCGGCTTTTTGTCAGACAAGCTGACGGACCTCACCTTCGAGAAGAACCGTCTCCTCAGTGACGATACACACCACTACGAGCAAGTGTCACTGCCGGCGTCGACTGTATGTATTGTATGAGTGCTAGTCGATGATATATTGACATTATCTAGGCGGAATCGCCGATGACTTCGACTCCCCCGTCGCCAGGCACTCGATCTAACGCTGGTCCGACGGCAATTGGCGTAAGTAGATCAGCGTCGAACGAGAATGGAAACGAGGACGATGGTGGCAACGAGGAGGATGACGAAGATGACTACAGTAATGGCGACAGAAGCAGCATCGTCGGCGACGACCCTCCTACTACTCCTGGCAAAGCCAAATTCTTCCTCGACTCACCCACGCGAGAATTGTCGTCGAACCCAGTATCTCGCGAAAGCTCTGCGGGCGATGTATCTAATGAATCCACCGAGACAGCCATCAGTCAACAGAACCCGCATTATCCCGCAGGCGCGCATATGCATGGGCAGCACCTCGCACCCGAAGATGATCCTTATTCACGCAAGAACAGACCACCACCAAGTCGGAGTGTAGAGGATATAGCTCCGCGATTTGTGTTTAAGAAGAAGCATCATCACCACCACCACCACCAGCACTTCCATCACGACAGTTCATCGAATACAGCTGCGGCCATTTCCGTACCACCCACACGAACAACTCCGCCTTCGTCTACGACAACGAAATCCAAGCGGGGTGTTTACGCTCATCCTGCCGCTGCTGCAGCGTCATCGGCCGTCTCGCTGGTATCTGCAATCGGCAAGAATCACCATCACCACAATCACGATTCGGGGTCCGGCTCGGAATCAGGTGGTGGTAGCGGGAAGCTGAAGAGTGCACATGGAAGTATGATGGAGTTGAAGCGCTTTTTCAAGCCGAAAGGTCACAAGTCGAAGAAGGAGATTCCGTCCAGTGGATCGAGCGCGTCAGTAAATAATATTGTCGCGACGCCCGCTGGCACTCACACTTCAGGTTTTGGATTTGGATCTTCAGCGTCATCAGCGAATCTCAAAGCTATGCCATTTGGAGAAGACGGTCCTGGATTAAACAAGAAGTATGGTAGATTTGGAAAAGTTCTCGGATCTGGTGCCGGAGGCTCGGTCCGTTTAATGAAACGATCATCAGACGGCACAACGTTTGCAGTCAAAGAGTTTAGGGCGCGGCATTCCTACGAGAGTGAGCGTGAATACTCAAAGAAAGTTACGGCTGAATTCTGCATAGGCTCGACACTGCATCACCCGAACATCATTGAGACGCTCGACATTATGCATGAGAACGGAAAGTTTTACGAAGTCATGGAGTACTGTCCGTACGATCTTTTTGCCATCGTCATGTCTGGCAAGATGAGCCGGGCGGAGATTTACTGCGTTTTCAAGCAAATCTTATCAGGTGTCCTCTATCTCCACGAAATGGGCTTGGCGCACCGAGACCTCAAACTTGATAACTGTGTCGTCTCAGATGATGGTATTGTGAAGATTATCGACTTTGGTTCGGCATCGGTGTTCCGATACCCGTTCGAATCGGAAATTGTCAAGGCACACGGTATTGTTGGCTCGGATCCATATCTTGCGCCTGAAGTCTGCTCAGAATTGAAGTACGATCCTCAGCCGGCAGACGTTTGGTCGGTTGCAATTATATTCTGTTGCATGCTACTCCGGCGCTTCCCATGGAAAGCGCCGCGCAAATCGGATAACTCTTTCCGATTATTCTGCTCACCGCCGGCTGACCCGGAGCACCCCGAGTATCCATCAAAACCGGCGGGCGCGAACCCTGATGGCACGTCACCTACACCGGTAATCAAAGGCCCGTGGCGATTACTTCGACTGCTGCCCCATGAGACTCGCGACCTGGTCGGTCGCATGCTCGAATTAGACCCCAACAAACGTGCAACGCTAAAAGAGATATTTGCAGACTCCTTTGTGAGCGGGATTCCGATGTGCACTGTCGACAGGGATGGCAAGATGGTCAAGAGTGCCAATCATGAGCATACTCTTGTACCGGCTGAAAGCGCGCATTTAGTGAGTTATAAGAAGAAGGACAAGGAATAGAGAGGAAATGATTTTTGATTGGTCATGTAGTTTTGTTTGCTCGCCATTTTTATTAGTATGCCCCATTTTGATGTATCGTTGTGAGCCAGGTAGGCCACCGAGCGTATTTATGTATGTGCGTGTGATAATTACATCGGACTGAGGCGGTGATGGTGATGTCAGGAGATTGTTGGATGTCTCGAGAAGTTAACGGACATATATTATTGTACAGCGAATCAATCAGTCACTGGATGGGAGTTTTGTTGTTGTTTGTTAGAGTATATTTAGGATCTTACAAATTAGTATGATAATATTATAGATGAAGTCTATGCTACGTGACGACGCCTAATCTGAATTTCGGCTGCTATGCGCCGGGCGGGCTAGGTCGCGTGTACGACATCGAGCAGTGAGTAATAATATTATTATTCATGCTATTTAATATAAAAAGTTGATTATAAAACCTGGACCGATTTTTGAATATGCACAATTTCATAGTCGTGTGTCATTGCTCATCATCCACCTATCAATGGTTCCGCCAATTTATTTAAGTTATACTCACGCATACAATTACACAAATTGGCTTTGTCTTGTTTCACTTACAACAACGCCAAGATTATGCTGGTGACTGCGCTCAATCCGAGGACAGTGAAACCGGTGCGCACGACGCCTTTATTCGTGAGCTCTACCGCCGCGTCCCAGAATAAGTGACGCACACCATTGAACGAGTGGAAAGTGAACGGGAAGGACGCGAGCAACTTGATGCCGAACTTTAACACGACAGGGAACGCACCGAACGCGGACGCGATGGCAGTGCTGGTGAGCGAGTATCCGAACGCCGGGGCGAACAAGTATCCGAGACCGAGGGCGTAGACGCCGGACGCGAGAGCGACACCGGTGATACGGTGGAGGCCAGAAAGGTACCATGTTATTTGTGGCTTGTAGATAGTGAGGTGAGGAGATGTTGGTCGGTTTGCGCGCTGCTTGACGAGAATTTCGTTAGCCTCGGCCGGAGTAATGGATTGTGTGGAAACAGCTCTGAGTGGCATATTAGTCAACTATTTATCGAGATTCGACCACGCAATTGGCTCACCTTCGGGCAATAACGAGTGGTATGAGCTGGCACCCAGACAAGCGAGATGATCTGGCAACGACTGCCGAAATTCCCCGTATTAGTTATGAACCGAAGTCACATGTAAACACCGTACGCAGCAAAATACGAACCTGAAAGTGCAGATCGCGCAGCGGGACGAGCAGCCAAAGATGCCATATTGTGTGTATATAATTGTGCAAGTGAGTTATAAGTTAAGAAGAGTGGAAGTTGGCAAAAGTCGTGAAGGAGGAAGACATCCGACGGGCTCACTTGCAGCTCTTTCCGGTTACAAGCCGAAACTTAACATCGCCGACGTTTAGAAACTCCACAAAACCCAAAACTGACTCCAGCCAGCCAATCACGCGCGTCTCGAACATAATCCCCCGCCGGGTAAATTTAGCGCCGGGTAACCAAGATCGCTTTAACTATTCGAGTTTCGTCTCTGGTTTTTTTTCTTTCTGCATACCTATCTCTGTTCTACTTCTATTCTCATTTTTTTTCTGCGGATAATTATGAGGTTCTCCGTATAGTCTTCTAGAAAACTTTGATGTGTTTTTGCATCACGACTATAAAATTCTTTACTGGAACAGAGTAGAAAATACAATCCCGTTTAATCACGCTTTATAGTTGAATCTTTGTACTAAGTTAGCGTTTCATGCCCGGGTTACATATTTAATGTATCTCTATTAATTAATGGAATTGTATCGAGCGAATTCAATAATAAATTGAAAACCTAAAGAGATTACTAACTCTCGTTCTCCTCCGTTCATTTTTTCAATTGGGCACTACTACACTGGGGAGACGATTCTTCATTCATCCATACACCTAAATATCTCAAAAATAAAAATAACCATACATTTTTATGCAGTCCGCAGAATCTAACACTCAATCATCACTGTTAGCTTGTTTTCTCAATTAAGTATTTAGAGTCGCTGGCTAGCGCCTTTGTGCATCAAGCAACAAATCCATATAGTTTATTGACAACAAACCGACATGAAAAAATCCAAATTTTCGGAACCTGACAAAGATATTATCTACCATGTCACTAATATCTGCGTAGTTCATACGAAAGCTCCATATAAATAACCAATAAATAACGTACTTCACCACAAGCGAACGGATCACACTGCACCTGCCATCCACCTACTCTACTTGTAACACTAACACTAATTTTCTCCACAGTAAAACATGTCTTTACTTTCGTACGAAGCAAGATTAAATCTTGCTTTTGAATCTCCTAGAAACGACAAAAATTTATTAGAGCTGCCACGAAGATCTACAACGTGCGGTGCGGTCTACGACCCTCTATTACCGACGCGACGGCCGAACTCCACGACGCGACGCCACGCCCGATTCACAGAAATTGACAAAGCTAGAAGAGGAGGCTCTTGTTAACAATGTTAAGCATATACTCGCACTAGGGGCGTGATCATTCCCGCCTAGGCTGTGTGGTGTGGAAGATTGCTAACCGACTGCTTCGCGTGCGCGACGCGCTACGCGCCATGCGTCGGTAAGCGCTGGGCCTCCAACTTCGTACGGCGCCGTCCAGATATCCGTACGCTTTTTTCTCGCAAATACGACTACCAGCAGGCTAAATGCGGAGATCCAAAGGTTATCGGCGAAAGATTTGAGCTCGTACGGAATATTAAGGCCAAATATGGTATCTTGGATGATGATATATATAACTTCGACGAGACCCAAAGGCGGTCGTTGGGTCACAATTGACCCAACTAGTATGGATTTGCACAGTCAGTTCGGTCATTGGATATATTCTGAGCTTATAATTCCTTGGAAACTCAACTAGCATAGCAATTTGACGCGAGCTTCCACCGTATAGCATACAGAATTTCTCCCCTACAAAAGTTATAGTTCTTTATAAATATAAGTAGACAGCAATATGATCAGCAAATTACATGCTAAGTTTCTCTCAGGATGGCTGCGAAATAAAGTCGAAATACCTACCTACGGCAGTCGCAATGATGGCAGTCTCCATGTGTTTCATGAAGACAGCGCCATTAATAGGAATATCTCCATCCGGAATATCAGCAGCCCTTCATGCTTCATCCGGATAGAAATCTCGTATGCCAAGGCCAATATTTGTAGGGAGAGGGTCACATAACTTCTCTTCCTTAATTAGTGGCTAAATTAACTGTAACTAGTGTAAGCACGCCGGCAATCTCAAAACAAAATGGCGTTACTCACATATCGGACAGAGCCATTGTCTCGCCAGACTTCGATAAATCCTTCTTTCAACACCCCAAGCCACCTGTGGTTCCTGTATGTAATTGGACCATAGCATGATTGCATGCATTCATTTGCAAGCCGACTCATATTTTCTACCTCTGCTGTGAAGACGATTTTCTCATACAGACTAGAGGGGCTATGAAACCGTGGTGATTCCTTAAAACATACCAGAATACAGACTTTAACATGGCAACCATCAAGCCACAAGTCCTTGTCATGACAAAGGCCAGCATAGGTCTCACTGGATCCGACCTCCATGGCCACCACGACTGAGGGCCCGAAATCCATACTGTTAAACTTGAATACTCTATCCACAACGGTGCCTATTGCGTCAGGTTTATGAATAGAGAGGTATGCCTCAATGCTGTTCATGATTTCGCGTCTGAGTTCTGCTGCGGCAACTTCATGAAGATCTCTGGGGACAGTGACCACAGTTGCTACATGGAGGAGACTATTATACGACAAGTACGGATATCTGCAACGTAGAACGTAGTTAGCAAGTCCGAAAACAACACTGCATATCTAAGTTAATACCTCTAATCCTCCGAAATGCCTGTCTCCGACTTTATATTTGTCCAGCTTTCCTCCAATTCCAAATACTGAGAATAAGACAACGGAATATCTAATCTCTGTTCTGGTGGATTGTTCTTCAAAAGGCTAATCGCGTTGCAGTAGTCAGAAGGTCCGCTCTCTTTTTGCCCTTGAGACTTTTCCATGGACATGCGCATTTTCGTCATACTTGAGATATCATTTGCCGACGTAGCAGATTCAGGGAAACTGTCCAACTTAAAACGTTTTTTTTCGCGATCATCATTCAGACGGGAGTAGGACTGCTTTGAAACTTATGGGGAAATATACAAAGCGAGCATATTATAGTTCAGAAGCATGAACAATTTCAATTTTTCGGTATCCATAGGCGGATAAGGAATGTCGAATACATATCCGCCATATCCGCCATCCGCCATCCGTCTTGACAGATATGTGATTAGCTAATTTAAGTACGTGGTGGGAGTTGCGCTTGAAACTTCCACAGCTTAAAAGATCCACAATAGATATCTAGGATTGCGTTACTGAGCCTACAGGGGTCATCGCTGAATAGTTACAATAATTTTTAATACTTCACTGTCACATTGAGCATGAACTTAATGCCTACCGATGTGGTCTCAACCCTTTGCTTCTCACACCAACCTCATTATAATCGACAGGCCCTAAGAATTTCTTTAACTTATTATAATTAAATCGCGGAGGAGACTCGATCTCTGATATACGGAGCTCCGAATAATCTCCCCTCTGGATCGTGATCGCTAATTGAAATGAGAACTGCTTTCCCACCTGTGTCCTTTCCATACGCGTCCAGAGCCTCATCCAGACTCACAAGTATGATACAAACTCTTCGTCTGCCTTTGTTGTCAACTTGCCGTCCTCAAACCACAGTAGCAGTTCGCGCATCATCTCCGTCATGTTCACCAGCGAGAGAATTGAGAGAGTTGCACCCAATCAGCTCATGCTCCTTCCGATATGTTCGGAAAATGTCGAACGTGAGATCCAGCTTGCACCTCCCCTGGGAGCAGCGATCCACGAATATATGATTGGCGTTATCTCTACCACTATGGTTGTTACTACCTCTAGGGCTGTTACGAATATTCGCTGCGAATAATTTATTATAATTATTCGTAAATTCTGGGTTGCGAATAAAACCTGCGAATATTCTCAATATCCGCAATTTGCAAAGTCCGAGTAGCAAGGGTTTAGTAAACTTTTTATATATCGATGTCGCGATTGCAGGAAAAACAAACTTGTACAACAAAAACTTGGGATAGCGCTCTGCTATCTATAAAATGAGATGCTAACTGTGTACAATGATTTTACAAGCACTTGTGTACGCCAGCTCTGTATATGATAGTTTGGTGACCCTGACCGTATGCTATCGGTCAGCAAGGGTCTACCACGTGGCGAGCAAGTCTAGCCTGGCCTTGGTAGAGAAACGCTTGGAGGAAATGTGTACATCCTTTGTTATATCTGTTGCTACTAAAAAAAGAGAAAACAAAGAACTTAAAATGTCGATCAATGTCAGATAGTTGAGGGTTCAGTGTTTAGTAGAGGATTAAGAAAATTCCTAAGACAAGGCTGGGAGACCACCGGTGGAGGAGTGGAAGCTATGTAGCTATTACCTAATTAATCCCCTACTTATATGTTCCCAGGCTCCGTCTGCCAAGTATCGTATACTGGGCAGGCCGGAAGGACGAAGCAAGAGCGACGACCTCAAGAGCAAAGGCAAACAAGAACAAAGGCAAGGAGAGAGTAGAGCAAGAACTAATGCAAAGCATCGACAAGACTGAGAACTTCGGCAAAGGAGCAACATGAACAATTACCAAGGCAAGTTGCTTCTATGGGATTTTGTGGCGTCTTAGAGACCCAAACTTGTGCCGTGCCAGGTGGTGAGTTACAAGGTGATGGCGTACGAAGCCTTACATGCAGCCTGCAAAGCACACTCTCTGGATTGAACGGCACAAGGCCCGACCCCGAGAACCCTCCTCCCTGTATATTTGACTCGGTCATAGAAGCAAAGTAAGCCGTACGGAAAGCACAAAGGAAGTCGACCTTGGTCACGTGTGGCTAACGTGGTACCTCATGAGGTCTTCGATCTGGCGATTGTACGCCTTCTTCAGCAGGCGGAAGCGCCAAACATCGAGTGGTTGAAGGTAGTTGGGAGGCGTGCAGGCATACAAAGCGTCACAATGTTGTGTTCTTGGCGGTCGAGTGGTGACTCTCGTGGCCGTCAAATACTAACAGACGATGGGGCCCTTCGTACGAGCCCGAGTATGCTTATCGAAATGCTTGATCCATTCCAGGCCTTTCTCATTCGTCGTCCAGCCATTATCGGTCGTGGCGATGACCCAGTCGTACGGAAGATTGGATTCTTGGTACCAGTTGGCCAAGTGGTACTGGCCAGCGAGGATGATGAAATGCGGGACTGCCCAGCCTTGAGAATTCACGCCTTGGATCACCGTAGCCCATTCCCGGTTGCCAGGCTGTGTCAATTTGGCCCTTCCACGGCCTTCCGAGGTAGTAACAACCATAGTGGTAGAGATAACGCCCATCATAAAACCCGTCTCGTCGAAGTTATATATGTCATCTTCCAAGATACCATATTTGGCCTTAATATTCCGTACGAGCTCGAACCACTCGCCGATAACCTTTGGATCTTCGCATTTAGCCCGCTGGTAGTCGTATTTGCGAGAAAAATGCGTACAGAGCTCTGGACGGCGCCGTACGAAGTTGCAGGCCCAGTGCTTACCAACGCGGTGCAGCGTCGCGCTCGCCCAGCAGTCGGATAGCCATATCTTCCACATCACTAAGCCTAGGCGGAAATGATCGTACCACTAGTTCCAGTATATGCTTAACAAGAGCCTCCTCTTCTAGCTTAGTCAATTTCTGTGAATTGGGCGTGGCATCGCGTCTTGCAGTTCGGCTGTCGCGTCGGTGATAGATGGTTGTATACGACACGTTGTAGATCTTTCGCTGCAGCTCTAATACTCCGATCTTTGTCGTTTCTAAGAGATTCAAGGGCAAGATTTAATCTTGCTTCGTACAAAAGTAAACAAATGTTTTATTGTGGAGGAAATTAATGTTAGAAGTAGAGTAGCCGTTCATCTGTGTGATCCGTTCGCTTGGGAAATACGTTAAATTTACTAATCTAATATTGCACATCGCCACGCCTTCCTGATTGGGACTTGACCCCCCATGCCTTCGTCCAAGTAGAGTTTAGTTTCCATTATGTAATGCAACGCAACTGGCTGCTAAATCTCTCTATTATACGATAACTACCTTGGTTGTAAATAACGACGGGCACAAGCAAGTCCTATACAGTGCACGTTTAGTGCCTAATGTATACAAGCAGGGTTCATTCTAGAGCGTGTTTTAGTGAGATGGCCATTTACGACAGAGAGCGTTACATAGCATGAAGTCTTTTTGTCTCCGAAATCTGTGTCTCGCACAATGACTGCTTCAATGACTTGCGCTTTTCCATCAGTCGAGGAGCCAAC